>NC_091443.1:69994481-70154349 GCF_964237555.1 Oryctolagus cuniculus
GCAATCCCAAATGTTAATTTTGGCTTTGACTGCCTGTGCTTCTGGGGTATTTCCCAAGAAGTCTTTGCCAGTACCTATATCTTGCAGAGTTCCTCCAATGCTCTCTAATAATTTGATGATGTCGGGTTGTAGATTTAAGTCTTTAATCCATGTTGAGTGGATTTTTGTGTAAGGTGTAAGGTAGGGGTCTTGCTTCATGCTTCTGCACGTGGAAATCCAATTTTCCCAGCACCATTTATTGAATAGACTGTCCTTACTCCAGGGATTGGTTTTGGATCCTTGATCAAATATAAGTTGGCTGTAGATGTTTGGATTGATTTCTGGTGTTTCAATTCTGTTCCATTGTTCTATCCATCTGTTTCTGTACCAGTACCATGCTGTTTTGATTACAACTGCCCTGTAGTATGTCCTGAAATCTGGTATTGTGATGCCTCTGGCTTTGTTTTTGTTGTACAAGATTGCTTTAGCTATTCAAGGTCTCCTGTGTCTCCATATGAATTTCAGCATCATTTTTGCCAGATCTGAGAAGAAGGTTTTCGGTATCTTGATTGGTATTGCATTGAATCTATAAATTGCTTTTGGGAGAATGGACATTTTGATGATATTGATTCTTCCAATCCATGAGCATGGGAGATTTTTCCATTTTTTGGTATCCTCTTCTATTTCTTCCTTTAAGGTTTTGTAATTTTCATCGTAGAGATCTTTAACGTCCTTGGTTAAGTTTATTCCAAGGTATTTGATTGTTTTTGTAGCTATTGTGAATGGGGTTGATCTTAGAAGTTCTTTCTCAGCCGTGGCATTGCCTGTATATACAAAGGCTGTTGATTTTTGTGCATTGATTTTATATCCTGCTACTTTGCCAAACTCTTCTATGAGTTCCAATAGTCTCTTAGTAGAGTTCTTTGGGTCCCCTAAATAAATAATCATATCATCTGCAAAGAGGGATAGTTTGAGTTCTTCCTTCCCAATTTGTATCCCTTTAATTTCTTTTTCTTGCCTAATAGCTCTGGCTAAAACTTCCAGAACTGTATTGAATAGCAGTGGTGAGAGTGGGCATCCCTGTCTGGTACCAGATCTCAGTGGAAATGCTTCCAACTTTTCCCCATTCAATAGGATGTTAGCCGTGGGTTTTTCATAAATTGCTTTGATTGTATTGAGGAATGTTCCTTCCATACCCAGCTTGCTTAGAGTTTTCATCATGAAAGGGTGTTGTATTTTATCAAATGCTTTCTCTGCATCTATTGAGATAATCATATGGTTTTTCTTCTGCAGTCTGTTAATGTGGTGTATCACATTGATTGTTTTGTGCACACTGAACCATCCCTGCATACCAGGGATAAATCCCACTTGGTCTGGGTGGATGATCTTTCTGATGTGTTGTTGCATTCTATTGGCGAGAATTTTATTGAGGATTTTTGCATCTATGTTCATCAGGGATATTGGTCTGTAATTCTCTTTCAATGCTGCATCTTTTTCCAGCTTAGGAATTAGGTGATGCTGGCTTCACAGAAAGAATTTGGGAGGATTCCCTCTTTTTCGATTGTTCTGAATAGTTTGAGAAGAATTGGAGTGAGTTCTTTAAATGTCTGGTAGAATTCAGCAGTGAATCCATCTGGTCCTGGGCTTTTCTTTGTTGGGAGGGCCTTTATTACTGTTTCAATTTCTGTCTCAGTTATGGGTCTGTTTAGGTTTTCTGTGTCTTCCTAGTTCAATTTATGTAGGTTGCATGTGTCCAGGAATCTATCCATTTCTGATAGATTTTCCTGTTTGCTGGCATACAAGTACTTGTAGTAATTTCTGATGATTCTTTTTATTTCTGTGGTGTCTGTTGTTACATTTCCTTTTTTATCTCTGATTTTATTGATTTGGGTCTTTTCTTTTTTTTAGTTAGTTTGGGCAATGGGGTATCAATTTTGTTTATTTTTTCAAAAAACCAGCTCCTCATTTGGCTGATTTTTTGTAATTTTTTTGGATTCAATCCTGTTAATTTCTTCTCTGATTTTAATTATTTCTCTTCTCCTACTAGATTTGGGTCTGGTTTGCTGCAGATTTTCTAGATCTTTGAGATGCATTGAAAGCTCATCTATTTGGTGCCTTTCCAATTTCTTGATGTAGGCACCTATTGATATAAAATTTCCTCTTAACACTGCTTTTGCTGTATCCCATAAGTTTTGGTATGTTGTGCTGTTATCCTCATTTACTTCCAGAAAATTTTTTATTTCTCTTTTAATTTCTTATATGACCCATTGTTCATTCAGGAGCATGTTGTTCAATCTCCATGTGTTTGCGTATGCTCTAGGGATTCCTGAGTTGCTAATTTCCATCTTCATTCCTTTATGGTATTAGTCTGCTTACCCCTGGGACCACACAAAGAGTTTATGCAGCCCTCAGTGTGGTGTCAAATTTCTCCACAGTCTCTCACTGGGTTGCCAAGGTTACCAAGTTTGTGTCTCGGTGAGTTCTTTCGCCCCCCCCCCCCCTCAGATTTTCACAGTCTCAGTTCGTTAGCTCCACACTTTCACTAGGTCTTAACCTCCTGTTTTTTCTCCACACCAGAGTCAGGTTTTTCTGCTTGGCTAATGGTGGGCGCCACTTTACATATGTAAAATGGCACCTGCTCTTTGTCTTGCTCAGCTTTGTAAGGTGAGTGGAGAGAGAGGCTAATGTCCGTGCTGGTTCCTCTTATTTATTCATTTTTTTTCTCTCCTCCAGTCAGCCTGGTGAACTTTCCCCAGTGGGGCTTCAGGCCTCATTCCCTGTAGGCTCTTTCTGCCTTTCCCCACCAATGTCTCGGGTTACTGAGGTTTTTGTCTCACCTCCCCTTCCAGCACTGGCACACAGACTCTGTGGCTCAGCTCCCGCAGCTCGGCTTCCACACGGTGGGCGACCTTGCTCTCCTTGTAGGTCCTCTGTGTCACATCCACTAGATGCAGAAGAGCTTCCTCTGCAATTTTTTCCTGAGCCTTTTCCTGAGGCTACAGTAACTCTACTTTTATTAAACTATCTTTTCCTGGACTATCAGTGCGCGCCCTCACTATTCCGCCATCTTGGCTCCCACCCCCTTGGGTTCTAGCTCTTTGCACTACATTTGGAATTGAATTTGAATATAACCTTTTTTTTCCCCAGCAGTACATGTCTCTATTTGATTACCTTGAAAAATCATAGTAAACACAAGAAAAACCAATAACCTATAAGTATTGGATATAATATTTTGAGGGTTGGTAAAAACAGGGAAAGTAGGAATATTTAGATTTATTTCTGTGTAAGTGGACTAAGTGGGGGAAATAGTTTCCACTTTGAACAATGAAATTGTTTCTATTCACAAGAGATAGGATTATCAGAGCTCTGTGGGACAGAAAATATAAGATCAATTGGGAGTAAGAAAGTGGAAGCGATTCTGTCTTTAATATCATAGGGAGTGCTTTTGCCCTTAACAAGTTCCCAAGACTGGGTTTCTAATTTAAAAAAAATCTGTAATTAATTAGATGATTGCATACAAATGAAGACTCTCTGATGCTGATGGCTTGTACCTCCTGGATGTTTGTCTTCCTCAGAGGCACACCCGTGTATCATGATTTACAAAGAGAGCTATGAGGGTAGTAGTTTGGTAATTAACATTTTGCTTGCTACTCCTGAATCCCATATCAGACTGCTTGGATTCATGTCCTCTGTTTGTGATTCAACCTTACTGTTGATACATGCCCTGGGAAGCAGCAGATGCTGGCTCAAGTAGTCTCTTCCACCCATGTGGGAGACCCAGATTGGGTTTCAGGTTCCTGGCTTTGGTATGGCTCCACCCTGGTTGTTGAGGGCATTTTTGGAATGAACCAACAGATAGAATATCTTTCTCTCTCTATCCCTTTCAAATAAAGGCAAAATAATTAAATTGTAAAAATATAAGAAGAGAGTTATAATGGTAAAGATTTTATCATATGTTTGGCAAATTATATTCTTAGGTCATTTTGAAAAGAAAACTCTTCCACTCGGGTGTGTATGTGTGTGTGTGTTTATATGTGAGTATATGTGTGCACACACTCTTATATCTGAGATAAAAATATTGTATTGAAAAAACTAATAATTAGATATTTACATCTTTTTTGAAAGAGATCACAGTCTTTGGACATATTTCCAATAAAAACTGAATATTTCATCATGAACTATTTATCCAGAACTAAAGAAAATCATCTAGGTACCACTGGGTTCTTTGGACCCTTAGCTGATGAATTTAATAAACTAAATTCAAAAATAATACCCATTCCATTATCAACTTCAAGTTGACCCAGATCTTCATAGGGCAAGGCTGTATTCAGCTTCTTCAATTTTATCCAGCCCACCATTTAAAATATTTTCTATATGTTTCTGAGTCTCCATTTTCATATGGTCTTATATAGCAGGTTCATGGTATACCAAATAAAATGTGACTTCATCCAGGATCCATTGAATAAAATGTGATTTAGCCATCCAGTTTTTCCAATCTTGTATGCTAGGCATAGCCTTGTATCTGCAAATTTTTTGAAGGATATATTTAGTCATTCAGTATTCTAATATTCTAAGAATATTTCCTTCCAAATTGCCTGGTTGTTTATTTGGTTATATTATTGCAGTAACAAGTTTAACAGCTTGTATTTTCAAAATCTATTTCTAGAACAATGGAAAAGTCATTGTGAAATAGCCTGGAAGATCCATTACTTAAACTGATACCTGGAATTGATAACACAACTTTATACTTTTATACTTATAAAAGTAAATGAATGTACCATTTTGGTTTATTTTATCTGAATATCATATTCCTCTTGAAAATTAAGTAAGTTGGCACTTGTGTTTCATGACTTATTTCATGGTTGTAGATGTGCTTTTTAGGAACTACCACTAAATCTTAGTCCCCATAAACAATTCATGGTTTTCTCATATACATGGAATTTAAGATAGCATCCTAATTAGAGAGTCATTACATTTCAGATATCAAAAGGCCAGAGTTAAACTGAATAGGGCTTTTTAAAAATCCCAAAGGCTGAGTAGTATGAGGAGAAAATAAACAAGTAAGAGAAACATGTACATAATTGGCCTTACTGAAGAAGAAACCTTTATGAAAGTGGTCCCTAAAGTCACTTCTGGACCATAAGGGTCATTGTTTCTTCTGAGCTCTATATGTTTGTACTTTTTGTTAGCAAGAGTGAAATCCCATCAAAGAAACCAAGTAGATTATGCTAAATTAATTTGCATCATTTAGAATGGAGGAAAGATTTTTTTGAAGCTATCCTGGAGATCCTAATCTCTGTAGAGAACCAGAGAATGTTGACTCCTGCCCCACTTTTGTGATCTGAGGACTCTCTGTTGCCCAGTTAGGATTGTTTGAAAAAGAATATATTGACACTAAGTGGCAGAGTACAAGAGCACCAATTTAGGAATCAAAAGCCTTATTCCTAATCCTAATACCATAGCCAATGTGCTTAATGTTTGTCTTCTTTTGCCTCTGAGATTTAAAATAGTCTCTTAAATATTAGACCTCAGTTTTTACTCTGTGGATCAAGATGAATACTCACTTTACTCCTTTGTTGATTTACCCAGAGATAAAATAATAAGTGAGTACCACCTTGAGGAACGTAAATTCACTTTGCAGGATTTAGTATTACTAGAAGGTTTATTCCTCATTAATAGCGTGTCATTTGGATGTTGTGTCAAAAAAAGTGTCTTCATTGACCTGGTCTATGTCTTCCCATTGAACAAGAGCTTATAAAGTTGCTCTGAGCTCTAAGATATGCATTCAATTATGATAACAAGAAAAGTCAATCATTACAATGTCCCTTGCTTGCCTCCGAAGCTCTCTGTGGTTTAATTGTCCTGGAATTGCCCCAATAGGAGACTTGCAGAAGATTTTGGAGAAGTATTTTCAATATAGTCCCTGCCTCTGATTTGGCTTCTCAAGGTGAATCAGCCTCTCTCTGATGACGTCCTCTAATCCTCTTCAAAGGCAGACTTTTTACCAAACCAGAATCTACTTATCTTCCTGCCCCTTATCCTCCACCCCTCCAGTCTCCTTTCTCTTCTCCTTCACACCTCGAAAAGTCTTGCTTATTTACAGTACAGGGTTTTTTTAGTTATTGACCCATAGCCCTCTGCTTCCATAAATCCTGCTTTAAGTGTTTCATCTGTAAGACAAATATACTCCCATAGCCCTGAGTTTAGTCCCTGACTTGTTTCATTACAGGTATTGTTTACAATCAATATGAATTAGGTGGTGATGGGGTTGGGGGGGCGTGTCTTGGATCAAAAATCACAGTTTTCTGCAACACGCTAGTCTTTGCCTCTGCAAAGAACTGTTGATCACATGTTCTTAAAGAATAAGCCAGAATCATTGGAAAACATAATCTAAATAACAAACAGAATATTCCAGCAATTACTCTTAACGTAGAAAATCTCCTAAAACTACCAGTTTATTAACTAATGTTAGAAGCCATCAAGTACATGAATAATGGATAAGGTTAAGCATATTGGTCCAAATTTTCAGCCATAAAGCTGGATAAGAACGTTAACATATTGGATATTGGTCAGAGAAATTGGCTGACATATGAAATACCAACTGAGAGTATCAAAAATTTATTTTTAGGCTAAAATTTGCATATCACCCCAAGGTCATCATTGAGGAGATACTTATGTAGATGTACTACCATCCTCCCTAATGGTACTCTTCCCCAGTCTCAGGATCTCCAAACACAGGGAAGTATCATTGGTACTTTCTCTATTAAAATCCACCCTTATTTCTGCCAACTTCTTCTCTCAAGAGAAGAAAAATAGGCTCTTGAAGTCACACTAGGATCCATTCTGTCCTCATATATGACTTAACGCTTCTTTGGGTCACAAAATTCTGAGATTAATCTAGGCAAGTAACCAATGAGAATTAAGAATAAAGTTATATATGGGAAATACCCTAGGATACTCCACTCAGATTTCCATGTATTTTTAATGAGCCCAATTAGTCTGAAAATTATAGTTTGAAATTTTTATAGCAGATTATGCTACTCAGAATTCAGTGACCAAGTTTTCTCAGAATATGTCTGGTCTGGATATTTTATTATTTAAAGTGAGATTAACTGAAAGATAATTTCTTTTCTCAATTACTGGCCTCTGTTTTTCCCCAAAGCAAAAGAGGAGGTGAAATATAATCAACAAAGAAAGATCTCTAGGACCATTCCCAAGAATGAGATCAGGAAATGGTGAAAATTGATAGAAATTAAAGAAGGATCTCAAAAATCACAACTGTTTTATTAGCAGTCCATTGAAGTGCCAGAAAACTGCAAACATTTTCTACTCTAGTCATATAGTATTACTTTCCAACTGATCAAATAAACCCATGGCTAACCATAGGAACCAGGGTCCCACCACACCAGAAGTGGGTCCATCTATCACTTAGACAGTTTTGGTGAAATAAAGTCAAAAAACATTTTCTTCTTTTATTTTCAAGTTTTGCACCTAAGAAAATGTCATTAGAACACAGTGACCTATGAAAATTGGGCAAATTGAGAGCCTCTAATACAAGGCAATCTTTATATCATTGAAAGATTCTACTAATTTAACAGGGGGAGGGGAAAATAGTTTTTAATATCTGCTGTATTATCAAGCATCTGCATAAATTCTAATTCAGTGTCTAAAGATATATTATAGAAATACCTTTTAAAAGCACAAATATGCTGGAAAATATTTTAAAGTTTAAAATGTAACATTTATTTTGGTGTCTAGAGGGCGAGGGGAGATGAGAAACACAAGCTATGTAAACTTACTATGATGTCATCCTAGCATCAGACTAGAAGATACACTTTGACATCCCTGCACTACACCTTTAGGCTGTCTACCTATACTGTGTGTGTGTGAGAGAGAGAGAGAGAGATCAGAAAGTAGAAAGGAGACACCATCAAAAGTGAAACTTTTAAAGGTTACCTGAGGCCGGCGCCGCGGCTCACTAGGCTAATCCTCCGCCTTGCGGCGCCGGCACACCGGGTTCTAGTCCCGGTCGGGGCGCCGGATTCTGTCCCGGTTGCCCCTCTTCCAGGCCAGCCCTCTGCTATGGCCAGGGAGTGCAGTGGAGGATGGCCCAAGTGCTTGGGCCCTGCACCCCATGGGAGACCAGGAAAAGCACCTGGCTCCTGGCTCCTGCCATCGGATCAGCGCAGTGCGCCGGCCGCAGCGCGCTGGCCGCGGCGGCCATTGGAGGGTGAACCAACGGCAAAGGAAGACCTTTCTCTCTGTCTCTCTCTCTCACTGTCCACTCTGCCTGTCAAAAAAAAAAAAAAAAAGGTTACCTGAAAAAAACAGTATCTACAAGACATTAGTGTCCTTAAGGAGTAGCAGCTATTGATAAGATGACAGATAATAAGATGAGTTTAATTTTAAAATTTTATTTATTTATTTGAGAAGTAGAGATACAGAGAGTGAGTTCCCATCTGCTGATTCAGCTTGGCCCAGTTGACAATAGCCAAGACTGGGCCAAGCTGAAGCAGGAAGTCTAGAACTCAATTCAGGCATCCAAATGCATGGTATGAACCCAATTATTTGAGCCATGATGTCTCCCTCCCACAGTCTGCATTAGTAGGAAGTTGGAGTCAAGAGCCGAGTGTGAATATTGAACCCAAGCATGCCAATATGAGATGCAGCCACAATGACTGGTGTCTTAACACTAGGACAAATATATGTACATAATAATTTTAGAATTGCTCAAGGATTTGCTTTAATTCTTAATGTTTTTTTTTGTCATCTAATGAGCTGTATAACACTTGACAACTATTGTATCCTTGATCCCTGTGAAATTTTGATTTCATAAATAGGAGATCTCATAGTAAAAATAGATATCTCTAAATACTAATTTTCCCTTTGAAAGATATTTGTAGTTTTCTGTTTTCCCTTATCTAATCACTCATATGTCTTTTTGTTATTGTTGAGTCATTCACTGGCAAATACTCATTGATCACCAGCTAAGCATTGCTAGGAATGGTTTTATATATTTGGGGTACTGACATAACCCAACAGATAAAAACCTCTGCCTCCATGGAAAATATCTTCCAGTAGAGGAGATGAAAAGTAAACAAGATAAAGTATCTGGCATATGCATATTTAAAAACACATCTTTATTATATATAGATTAATACAGAATATAGAAAATAGATAAGGAGATGTGAAATGTCAAAGGGGGAGGACTGAATTTTACTTGGAGTGGCTAGTAAAGCTTTTCTATATAAATGCCTACTGAAAAAAAGACTAAGAAATGAGAGAGCAGACAGGTAGACAATTGGTTGAAGATTGTTCTAGACAAAGAGGATGGTATGAGAGAACTTCAGAAACTTCATAGAAAATGAATATTGAAGAAGTCTATGCATGATTTTAAAATATTTTAGACAAAAATAATTTTCTAATTCAAATTTTGCATGAACTTTCTGAAGTACCTTTATAGATGCAAAAACTCTGAAACAAGAGAGTGCCTAGCATATGTGCACAATAGCAAGGAAGTCATTCAGGCTGGATCAGTGTTAAACAGAGAAGGACAGGTATGAGATAATGTCAGAGAGGGAATATAGAGTCTGATGGTACAGGATACAGGGCCATGCTGCCATGGAAGGCTTGACTGCTCGGTGAGAAGCCATTGGGAAATTTTGAATGGAGGAGTATCATGATTGATCTGACTTGTATTTCCATAAGAATCATTCTGGCTGCTATGTTGAGAGTTTATCTTAGTCTGTTTGGGCTACTATATATAGCAAAATAATATAAACTGGATGGCTTAAAAACAACAAAAATGTACTGCTCACACATAGTTTTGTAGACTGTTAAGTCAAAGATCAAGATACTGACAAATTCAGTGTCTTCCTGGACCATAGATGGAGCCTTGTCCTTGTATTTTTACATGGTAGAAGTGCCAAGGGAACTCTTCAGATCATCTACCAAAGGCTCTACTTCTTAAAACAGTCACCTTGAAGGTTAGGATTTCAACACATGTATTTTTGGGAGACATAAGCATTTAGTGGGACACTTGGGGTGGATAGGGAATGCATATATAGAGAGACTACTTAGGGGCTGATTCAATAATTCCTATGAAAGAGACCAGAGTCCTGAGCCAAGATGGAGAGGCTGACTTTGACTAAGAACAAGAAAAATTTACTTGTAGCAAAACAGGTCATGGATAGGTAGGCAGATACAGTTGTAACAGAACATAGAAGTTCCCCTTTGATTATCTATTAAATATCAAGCATAGTAGTCTGCAGAAGTACATGCATAAAGCGGTCACCTAAATGATTTTAAATGAGGGTCATGATTTCACCAGGAATGTTCACCAAAATTGGAAACGACCTTGGATAATGTTATAATGATTATCTATGGCATTTCAGCTGGAAAAGAAGGGAAAAGGATCTTCAGGAGTAGTTACATCTCAGAGATATTGAAAAAGTAGATTATAAGTCCTTGTGGGGTTGTAGAATTGCAGGAGATAAAGTGTCAGAGGAAGTGACCACAAAAAATAAGAGGTCATGAGCAGAAAAAGGAATATTTGAAATTGAATTTTATAGGGGCTTTGGTCAGTGATAACCACAAGATCAAGACTGTGAATATGGATGTGAATCACTCAAGAAGAGTAACTAATGAAATCTCTGTAGGAGAAGAAGTCTGGGAACTGGGAGGGTAGGATGTTGGAAGGATCATGCTCTGGGTATGAGAATGACCAACAATTAAGTAGGAGAAGGGTTAGAGTGGTCATGAGCCTGGAGCTAACATCTCTTCTTGGAAGGGCTTCTGCAAAAATCCATGTAACCTGGGAAAGCCATGTTTCCATCATTGCAAGAAGGTGAAAGTTGCCAAAGAAATCTAAGAGTGAGTACACTTACTGTGTTTGGCCTAAAGTCCCAGAGGGTGCATGAAAGGCTTTCAGGATAGGGCCAAGATCAGAGCAGATACCTAAAGAAGTCATGCAGGAAGTGGACAAGAGGGGGTAAGAGATGGTGTGGAAGCCCTGGGCTAATCTGGTGACTGTCCTGCATGGGCCTGAGTGTCCCCATCCTGCTGCTTCAGGGCAGACGGTGGTGGTGAGGTTGTGCACGTTGAGGCCAGGGAGAATTGTTTGCTTGATTTGGGGGCAATGAAGCTAAGTTTCTGAAGAACATGAAGACTTCTAAGACCTCTTGACTGTTGCCTAAGAGAGAGTTGCCCTTCAAGAAGAGAGGTGTGTCTCAGAACACACAGGCTCTCTCTTGACCTGAGTGGTTTGCAGCTGGATGGTCTTATACTGGGTGACTGGCTCTTTCTGAATTCACCATTGTAGAGCCCAATGACTCAACTTTAATCAAAGGGCCCCTTAATTTCTTTCTCAGTAGAACATTGTACTCTTTGGCTCATCACATACAGATCCAACTGTGGAACTTACTGTTGCACTTGAGGGCATTTGTTTGTGATCTGTATTCTAGCTTCTCCTGCCAACCTGTTCATAATTTCTTCTTCCCGTTCCCTTTTTTCTCCCCAACTTCTTTTATTCTGTGTTGCACATGTGAATAAATAACTGGTTACTCTAAAATACTGATCACCCCACCATTTTGCTCATCATCAGTGTGGCTTCTGAACTGAGTTCGTGCTTTGCAAGTTCTAGTCCTTTGTTCTGAAGTCAGGTTCTCCCCAGAACTGGCTCATCCTCCGCCTGTGGTGCCAGCACCCCGGGTTCTAGTCCTGGTTGCTCCTCTTCCAGTCCAGCTCTCTGCTGTGGCCCGGGAAGGCAGTGGAGGATGGCCCAAGTGCTTGGGTGCCTGCACCCGTATGGGAGACCAGGAGGAAGCACCTGGCTCCTGGCTTCGGATCAACGCAGTGCGCCAGCTGTAGTGGCCATTTGGGGAGTGGACCAACGGAAGGAAGACCTTTTTCTCTGTCTCTCTCTTTCACTAACTCTGCCTGTCAAAAAAAAAAAAAAAAAAAAAAAAAGAATTGCAGCTGCATCATAAATGACTCAATTTTTCCTCATTCCAACTAAGAAACTTCTGTTTTGGAAGGAAGATAATATTTAGACAGTTTTGAAGCCACTACCTTTGGTCACTCTATGATTTGAAAATGCAAATTGTAATTAAATCTAAAGCGTCAGATCCACTGGTCTCTGAGATGTAAAGTTGCCTTCTCTTTGCAGAGTTCATGACAGCTGTTCAGTTTTCTGAAAAAAAGCAATGTACATATGAAATAAATAGGAATATAGTTGGGATTACAATTAGTGACAGAGACCACAGGGCCACTGGAGTTATTATGAGCCATAAAATTGCTATTTCTCTTCCTCTCTTACAATGTAGAGGTATTATAAGGATTTTAAAGTGTAATATTTTGTACTTTTTATGGGAAGCAAATGCTGTGAGTCAGTGAAGAATACATGATTTAGATGAATGAACTTTTCTTAACAGTTAAAATTATTCATTATTCATTCTCACCTGTACTGCTGGTTATTTTTCTCTCCTCATTCCAAAACAGGATTCAATCTTCTTGTTATGCTCCACAATCTCCCTTAATATGGTTCCCACAACCTGCATTTTGAGAAACAGTGTGATATAGAGGGAAGGGCATGGGAAGTGGCAGCCAAAGAGTGCCATTTAAATTCTGGCTTTGCTACTTAGCAGCTATTTGGTGTTAAGAACTTGGAGAATTACTATATTCTGATTTCTTTTCTTTTTAGGATTTTATTTATTTATTTGAAAGAGTTATAGAGAGAGAGGGGAAAAGATAGAGAGATCTCCCATCCACTGGTTCACTCCTCGTATGGCCGCAACGGGAAGGACTGGACCAGGCTGAAGTCAGGAGCCAAGAGCTTCTTCTGGGTCTCCAACATGAATGCAGGGGCTCAATCACTTGGGCCATCTTCCACTGCTTTCCCAGGCGTATTAGCAGGGAGCTAGATCAGAAGTGAAGATGAAACACAGACTACTATCTTCTGTTTTCTTATCCTAGTGTTGATATGTTTAACTATCCTAATGTACTTGAAAGTACCCAGCACTTCGAAGTAGCAGGTGTTCATTAAATATACACTGATAATTTTTGTTTGTCATCGGCTCCTTGGTTTTAGCCTCAGGTGCAGGGTTGGTTTTACATTTCTCTAGCCTCCACAACTGTTTACTCCACTTTTCTGCTCAAGTACTTTTTTTTTTTTTGCCTTCACTTCTCACTTGCCTGTTGAGTACGTGCCATATTGGATTAAGCTTGTGGTTGGAATGAGAAGGTGTTTGGAGCCTCTTTTAGATAAGCAAAATCTGAATGCAAGGTGCTAATGACATACATGATAAAAGTATAATATTTATGGGGTAGAAGAAAAGCATATGATTTTGGGAATCTGAGTCTCAGCTAATAGTTTCCATAAACCAAACCTCTAACAATGTCTACAATATGTGTAGGACCACTAAGAGGCAAAATAATATCTGACTTTTCTAGAATCTGTGAATCAGTTTAATGAAATACAATTATCTTTTCATGTTTTTATAGGTAGGAATTTCAAAGCATGCAATTTTATTTCTCAGCATGTCTTCTCAGCACATAGAGCACAGAATGGTTCAGAACGTGTAAGACTGGGGAGACAGAGACTCTGTTGAGCAGGAAGAACTCAGTACCATAATGTTAAGGGTGTCCGTATTTGTGTTTATTTCTTTGATTAGAGGTTGAAACAAAAGGACAGAATGATTTGAAATGAACATTTTCCTCTTTGGGCCTTTCTCAACTCTCCCTCTTTTCTGCATATTCTTAGAGTTCTCAAATAGGTGTCATTGAATTGCAAAGCAGACCTAGTAATCATCTCTAAGCATGAAATATGTACAATAAGACTCCAAACAGTAGAGACAGTTCAAACAGATAAATTTCCAAGCTCAGTTTCTTTTTTTTTTTTTTTTTTTTGACAGGCAGAGTGGACAGTGAGAGAGAGAGACAGAGAGAAAGGTCTTCCTTTTGCCGTTGGTTCACCCTCCAATGGCCGCCGCGGCAGGCGCGCTGCGGCCAGCGCACCGCGCTGATCCGATGGCAGGAGCCAGGAGCCAGGTGCTTTTCCTGGTCTCCCATGGGGTGCAGGGCCCAAGCACCTGGGCCATCCTCCACTGCACTCCCTGGCCACAGCAGAGGGCTGGCCTGGAAGAGGGGCAACCGGGACAGAATCCGGCGCCCCGACCGGGACTAGAACCCGGTGTGCCGGCGCCGCTAGGCAGAGGATTAGCCTAGTGAGCCGCGGCGCCAGCCCAAGCTCAGTTTCTTGATTCATACCATCTTTTCAAAACAATTGGATATTCTGTGTCATTAAAATAGCAGAGAGAAAAAGAGTATATGTTCTGCCTGACTGTGTCTCTTTGGCCATCTTTTCACACTCCATTAGAGTCTTTATGCAACTTCTGTATTCAAACTTTCTTATATTTTTCTGAAGCTAGAACAGACTTCAACAAGGACATGATGAATGTCCATTTAAAATTGGATCCCCCCCTCCTTTTTAATTAAGTTCATTTAAATTTAATTTTGTAATTTCACTTCAGTAAACCGTTTGACTCCAGATGTTGGATGCACTTTTTCTTATGTCTATTTGCACATAATTGTACCTGTAAAAGATTTATAGCTGCAAGAGACATTTTGGAACCTTTCAAAGCATTTCGGCATATGTTTCATGGATGACTGGTAACATGAGCAATTAACATCCGAAAATGGTGTTCTGCTCCCTAGAATATTTTTAATAGGATAAGTTATTTTTATTAGTTTGAACTTTAAACAAATAATCATCTTAAAGGAAACATTATCATCAAAATAACTCAGCTGAAACGGAAGGTCAACCCTCAAAGGAAGTTGATAGGCCCAAGAAGAAAAGACCCTTGGGCTAAAAGAGCCTTTAACAAAGACATGTAAACAAAAGGTGAGGCTTGGCCTTTTGCTAAAGTAAGAGCTATAAGCAGAGTTCCTGTTCCTTCTGGTTGACTCCAAATGACTGTAATGTGTGTAAGGAGGCCACCCCTGTTACAGAAAGCCGGGTCACACCTCTCCTGCTTAGGAAGCATGTAACCCCAGTTTTCAATGATGGAACACTGAACACTTAACAATCCAAACACCATCTGCTTTGCAGACCAAAAATGGTGGTTTTCATGAGTGTGTTTGTGTATTTTAGAAATACATGCCTGCTTGGAGCCTTGAACTTAGACTTAAACTCATTGCTAAAAGACCTTTAGCTTCATTTCCTATGGGCACTGATACCCACAAAAAACAATGCTAGTAAATAGTCTTTCTTGTTTCAAGAATTATTTGAATGCTTGCAATTGTTTTGAATCTGCCTCCTTGATTTCCTAGTCAGAGCATAGCTAATAATATACTAGGCAGCCCACCTGGGACCTTGTCTCCCAAGCTCCTAGTCCATACAAAATTAACTTATACTACACTTAAACCCTTAGATGACATGCAAAAGAAAAACAGCAACTACAAATCCACAGGATAAAGGAATCAATGTTTTTCCTCAAGTGAAAAATTATACTTCCTATTTTGGATACACTATAGTGTACTTTGATGCATATGAAATATTCACCACTGTTCTAAGAAATTTAAGTATGGATTTTTTTCCCCTCATACTTAAAGGATCCAGTATGGAAGTTCTAATTTTATTTCTTCACAGTCTTGGTTCACCAGGACAGGTATTTGAGTGTTCATTGCACGTGCGATTTATCTAAAAACTACTGGAGTTTTAAATTTATTGTTTCCAAGTGCTCTTCTGGCTTTGAGTACTAAATAAGACTAAAATTATTTTAAAATAACGCTAACCATTGTTACAAAGCAAAAATTGTCTGTAATTAGCAGGCAAGGGACATACATTGTCTGTTTGTTTCTAATATAGCAAAACAAGCTCATAGACTATTTCGATGAGTTAAGGAATTTTAGTAGAGGCCTAGAGAGAGAAAAATATCTGAAGCAGCAAGTGGCACACAGCATTATAGAATTAATGTATTGTAATGTAATTGAATGGTTTAGAGAGTAAGTAAACTACCTAGGAAAGCATACTTGAAACATCCTGTGTCTATAAGGGTATTTAGTGATTACTTGCCAATCCTCCTAATTTCTGCTGGGAATTAAAAATAGATGTCTGCCATGCATATATATATATATATATATATATATAGACTATATACAGAGTGATAAAATCTTGTATATATTCTTCATAATAGGAAAAACTGGTTTTGAAAAAAATGTGTTGCGCTTTCATTTCCCTGTATAGATCATTCATGATTAGATAAATGGCCACAAAAGAGCATGTTGGTTTACTATTACTTTGCAATATATATTCAGATTGATGACTGAAGCATTGTGTCCTTCAGTATATTTGTTTTTTAACTTATTTATTCTTTCTTTCATTTTTTGGCAACATCCCGAATACTTCTTGGTAGAGATGGGAAAACGAAAAGGAAAATCAGAAGTTGATCCTACTGAAATGTGTAGAATGAATCTGAATGAGATTCTTGTATGGTATCTTTAACTTCCATTTTGTCCCATGAGGATAATGGGCCAATCCAACCTCCTTCTAAAAGAGAATTAATTCATTGCATTCTGCTTTAGCTTTTTATTCCTGGGAATTTTACTGGTGTGGTTTGATATCTGGCATTCTTCTTAAATGCAATTGGAATTTGTTTTACTGGAATTAAATAATAAGGAATTGTTTCTTTCATTTTCAAGTTTTCACAGAATCTGAGGAGCTTTGGGGGCTAGAAATGGATTCTGATTCATCAGTGTATAATATGAGAGTTCCCATTTAATTTATCAGCCCAATAAACACCTGTTGTAATTATTTTTAATCATTTTCTGCTGGAGATTTTTGTGTGCATAGTGGGTATTGGCAAATGTTTTGTATTAGTTAGGGGAAAGAATATTTAAAAGTATCCTTATCTATGCTACATATATTAGAAAATATGTATTTGTCTGCTTGTCTCATCCCTTGAAAGTCTTTTGGCAATTTTTTGCTAAGGTTTCAAATTCTAAATATATGTGTGCATGAATTTTGTATTATCTAGGACCCAGATAGCTTAGTGCAAATTTTGTAATAGTTATTTTGTTTGTTTTGTTTCATATTATTACCTAATGGTTCTCCATTTTATCACAAAAACCTCGGGCACTTCTGAAACAGAGCAAAACACAAGGATTGAATCTTGATCATCAGTACCCTGCAGGGAAGTATTTGGTTACTTGAACCAGTTCTCCTTTGGTCCTATCACGTGGGGCACCCAAGAATGTGCTCTTTCTATGAGCAAGGATAGGGCCTTAGAACCATTGCTAGCAAAATCTTTCTTCCCAGGAGTTGCTAGTTAAAAAGCATGGAACTACAGAAAGTATTGGAAGACAGATATGTCTCTTTTATTAACCTTTTCTCTAACATGTGAAAGCACATCCCTGATGTGTACTTCCTGCAGCATATAGAAATTCAACTTTCTCTTTCACACACTTTTGTAATGCCCATTACTTTTTGCCCAAGTGGAGTCCAACACTAGAATAGACTGGTTTTGAATATGTTTTGTAATATTCTGAGGGCTGCTGTGATTTTTATTCTTGTAACCATTGTGGTAATGAACTGTATAAATTGCATAGTTTTTCTCTGCCAGATGCAAGTCATAAATCTGAAGAGAATATTTTCTGTTAAAAAGACATAATGATCATTTCACTGATAGGGTTTAAATGGTAGTGGAAATCACATGTGTCTTTATGTGGTTAAACCATTGTAGAAAACAATTAATAAGTCAGGTATCAAATGAATCTCAAATACAGTAGGGCATAATAAGACATATTTGCATTTTCTTTTGTGATCATATTCCAGTGTGATCCATTTTCAGTAATAGCATCATTTGATTTCATTTAAAGATATGACATTGCAAATATCCACAGCATGATATGCTTTAATAAGAAGAAAGGAGGAATAGGTAGAGTATTTCCTAAATTGCATTTTCTGGGACACAAAGCCCAGGAGATATCAATCAACATAGCGAGCCTTTGTTCACTTAAGTTGGAGAAACACTGCCTACTCACCTGCTGTGTGTTGCATTCTCCACAATCTAGCTTCTCCTCTAAGACCAGGAGAAGCTGCACACTCATGCAGAGTCATAACATGCAACACTGCACAATGACAGGTTAAATGCTTAGAAAAACACTGCATTTTAACCTTTTCTAACCTAACATTTCCCAAACGTATTCCACTCCTTTTCTTTGTGTCACATTTTTATGACATCCCATGAAATTATGATTCCATGGAAAATATTTTAGAAAACATGAATTTCAGTAACATTACCCTTTACATCATGCATGAATTTATTTCAATAAATAAGAGAAATATACAGATGGGAACAGACACTGGCCATGACATTAGAAACTTATGTTTTAGTCCTTCCTGTCCTCTGCTCAATATATGACCTTGAGAATATCATTAGAACTTTCTTTGAAGTGAGAATAATGTTACCTTCTCACAGGCGATATTGAATCCAAATTCTGAAGAAGTAGTACTTTTTTGTAAGCCTTTTGTGTGGTATTTATTATGATAATGTTGATAATCATCATCAATCTAAGATCTGTGCCCCATTAGTAGTGAAGAAATACTTACTATTAAAGCCCTTTCTGATTCCCTAAACTTTTGTGTAAGCTCTCTCTGAGGAGGCCAAGGGAAACTACATAAAGTTCTTAAGGAAAAAAGAAATGAAATGAGGTAAGTGACACAACATAATAAAAAAGAAGTGTTTTCAGAGATTTACTTTGAAATAGGTAGCTCCCTAGAAAAGCTCCAAGATTCAGGTGTCTTATGTTATACAAGAGAGCTACCCTTAGAAATGTAGAAAAGGAAAAAGATGGCCTGGAAGTATTAATAACCATAATTAATAGGTGATTTTAGGTATAAAATGGTCCATCTACCTGCTTGTTGTGCAACAGAAACAAAGAAAGTACCAGTAAATCACTGAGGAGGATTTATTTAGAGCGTATTATATGCCCAGCATAATGGAATATTAAAAGACCTTTGTTAATCAAAGGCCTTGCAAGTTTGTTGTGGAGCTAATACAAGCACATGGTATAAAACACAGTTCAGTCAATCCTGGCTTTGCGGAATACCAGATCACAGTACAGGTAAACAAAGAGAAGATAGAAAGACAGCCACAGAGTCTTGAAAACTTGCATACATGTTCTATTTGTTTGCTGTATGTGAAAATGCAAAATTTTCAAGACAGAAAGAAAAGCATAGAAAAATAGTAAGTGCCATCTCATGGAAAGACTACCAAGACCTGGTGAAATACTACCAGCCCTCCTCCCTCTACCAGTGCAGCAATGTGGCCTTATTCACTTTGGGTAGGACATTAAATTGTGGGAGCACACATGGAAAGCCAATGTTAGGCCCGTAAATCTCAGCTGGTTTGGAGCCCCAGCCAGAATTCTTTAAGAGGCAAGTCATACTGGACAGTTCTCTGAACTGCACATGCTGTTCATTTCTACAACTATTAAAGAACAAATAACCTATATGGATTAGACTCTATTTGGGGCTCAGATAATTTTTTTTTTACTCATCTTAGTTTGACTAAATGTTTACTTTTTTTTAAGTACACAGATGAAACTTGTTTGGTTCACGGCCTCTCTTTTAAAAGATGGATGGCTATTTGTGTGTAATGTAGGGGTGGGGATTATCTGGCCCACAGGCAATATAAGATCTGCGAGAGCCATTGATCCAGCCCTGCCAAAGCAACCTCAGGTGGGACTTGAAATTCAATGAATCTATAGCAGGGTAATTTTTAAGTTGATAATTTTGTTTAGACTATGAATGATGTCATAAATATTCTAATGGCTCTTGGCAGAAATAAGGTAACCTGCCAACCCCCTCCCCCCGGTAATGTATATTATAATGCTAGTATGCATTAAAATTACTTAAGATTGTTCTTAAAAATCTGCGACTTCTGGCCGGCGCCACAGCTCACTAGGCTAATCCTCCGCCTTGAGGCGCCGGCACACCCGGTTCTAGTCCCAGTCAGGGCGCCGGATTCTGTCCTGGTTGCCCCTCTTCCAGGGCAGCTATCTGCTGTGGCCCGGGAAGGCAGTGGAGGATGGCCCAAGTGCTTGGGCCCTGCACCCTATGGGAGACCAGGAGAAACACCTAGCTCCTGTCTTCGGATCAGCACAGTGCACCGGCCGCAGCGCGCCGGCCGTGGCGGCCATTGGAGGGTGAACTAACGGCAAAAGAAGACCTTTCTCTCTGTCTCTCTCACTGTCCACTCTGCCTGTAAAAAAAAAAAAATTAAAAAAAAATCTGTAACTTTAACATACATTTTGGTATCATTATTATTATCATATTACTATGTTAAATTTCATTTAATATGCTAAGTATAAAAGAATGACCTTCAAGTTCACCTTTCAAAGCACAATTTGACCACAGAACCATAATTTAAACATAGATGCTCCCCTCTTTCCAATGTTGCGTAGAGTCCCAATAGCTCCAAACCCAAATTTCTCTTCCTTTCTCCGTGTCTTCATTATGCACATAATTTTCTCTCTGCAACTCTTTCCAGCATTGAGCAAGTTTACATCCTCCCACGATGATCTCAAGTTGCCCACTAACCGCAATTGGCTTGGGTGGAGTTGTGGGTTAGGAACAGGGCTGACTGGTAGCACTGCCACAGTGGACAGCAGTGACACTGTTTTGGTATTGCCCCTGGAGGCCTAGCTTGTGGAAGTGACTAAGTCATGCTAGCCCCAATTCCAAGGCCACCCACAGAAGTGCTCTCGGTGTGATCTATTTTGAATATCTCCTGTTGATTCACATGCACAAGAGGAACACTCAGTTTAGATGTCAGATATAGTACAGTTGAAGATGCCTCTGACATGAAGACATGTCTTATGTGATTATAAGATGTCTTAGTGTTTCCATTGGAACAAGGATAATTATAAAGCCTCTGAATTAAAGTGTCTTGTGTTTATGCACAGGACTTTATGTTCATTGCTATAACTTTGCAGCTTTTAACTTTAAAAAATCAATGATTTTTTAAAAAAATTCTTCTGAATATTTACCACCAGTCCACCAGCAATAATACATGGCTGGATTGGGGTGATGTTACACAGCTTTGAGCAATATATGAGGCCCTGAGTCCTAAAAGATGTTTTTTCCTTAAGAGGAGAGCTATGTGTTCACAAAATTATTAATGAACCCCAAAGAACCAAGAACAATTTCAGATCCATTAAAACCCTCACTGCAAACAACCGGCAGGACAATCAATGTCCACTCAACCTGACTATATAGATTTCATTCTTACACCTTCTACCTTTTCAACATTAATATTAAGAGAGAAATGTTTTATTCAAGAAGACTGTTTTCTTGAATAACACAACTTGCAAGTTTGGGCCAATATAAACAAATGAAGAGCAATTTGTGTTTAGACTGGTGAAATTTTAGGATGAAAATTTTTTCATATTAAAAGCTGATAGATAATTTTTTAAAAAAATTATTTTATTTGTCTGAAAGGCAGAGTTACAGAGAGAGGTAGAGACAGAGAAAGAGGTCTTCCATCCACTGGTTCACTCCCCAGATGGCCACAACGGCCAGAGCTGCGCCAATCTGAAGCCAGGAGCCAGGAGCTTCCTCCGGGTCTCCCACACAGGTACAGGGGCCCAAGGACTTGGGCCATCTTTCACTGCTATCCCAGGCCATAGCAGAGAGCTGTATCGGAAGAGGAGCAGCCAGGATCAGAACCAGTACCCATATGGGATGCCAGTGCTTCAGGCCAGGGTCTTAACCTGCTATGCCACAGCATCAGCCCCACTGACAGATAATTTCTAAAAAGCTGACAGTTTTCTGACTCATTTTTAGTCTCCCATAATCCTTTTTTATCTCTCTCTATAAATATGTGTACATATATATCTGCCACATACACACACACACACACACACATACACACACACATACACATACATGTCTGTGGGATGGGTGGGTGTTATCCTTATAAACACTTATATACACGCAGTCTGTAAGTGTTCAGCCAAAAAGAATAAAGGCAGAGTAACTTGTTTTTGTCTGAGAGGAATAATAATAGTTAAATGTGCTGAAGAGACCACATGACCACACTTGAGATGAAAAAGCAGCTCAGAACCAACCACTCCAAATTATAAGTTGTTCTGGGCATCTCTCAGGAGAGCTACTGTGTTTTCAAATTTAGTATAGAAAAATTAAAAATCTAAATGAACACATGTAAGTCATTTTTGCTTTGGAGAAAAGTGTGCATTTTCAAGATGTGAACATTTATTATTAAAAATCATAAAGTAAGCAAGGCCAACGTAATGGGCTTTCTTTTTTCTTAAAGACAGGATAAAATGATTCACCTGTGATTTGGGAATGGTTGCTTCCAGTGTTTGAAAGGTGCTTGAAAAGCCTCATTCTCTGAAAATTTACTGAGCCTTTGTGCCAGACACTGTGCTACATGCTCAGAAACAATGATAAATCACTACTTATAAGCTATAAATAAACCACAGTCTGTAATTACCAATTGTGATAAATGCTATTGCTTCTTTTTAGACATTGTCATTTCCTTTTTAATTATACTCTTAATGTCTTTTGCTAAGCTCTTTTCATGGCTGGTTTAAATATAAGCTTGAAATGGGCCCTTCAGTTATTGGAATACTAATAAAAGATTTTATATTTCTTGATCCTTAGACATATGTCCAAGTAGTTTTACATTAGACATATATCCAAGTTTGCTATTATAAAATATATCTTCTAAACAGCAGATTGTCATGCCAAATAAGAGCCATAAAACAGCAATGGAAACTTTTATGGCTTTCCATTAACGAGTCAGCATCTCCCACTGAAGTAAATTGTAGTTTTGCCTCAAAAACAAAGAACACATTTTAGATTTTGATAAAAATTGGCCCATTGTGTACATGTTTGTGTAATTACTGCTTTATTGTATTTTTTGCTTTACCTTATCAGAATCTTTTTCAACCAAACATTGCAATTCAATATTTTATAGACCACACATTCTGGGACTACATTTTAGTTGAGGTTAGTGATTAATTAGGGAAACAGTTACAGTGGAGTTGTGGAATATTGGAGGTGCCTGATTCATAGATGTAGAAACACATCCTGAAAACTTTGGAATAGCTGGGTAGCTTTTAGACTTTTTCCGAAGCATAATGGCCTGAACATAAGCTACGGCTTAGAGGTCAGATTCAATTCAGTAATAAGATAAAGAAGAGATTAAGAGAATGAAATAATTAGTATGTGCAGACTCGTATTTTGTCTAGGGATCCTTTCTGCTTTTCAAAATGTAAATCATGAGACAGACTTTCAGTAATTACAGCAACATACTGAATGCTAAGATTTTTAGCAAGAAGTAATATAAGTTTCCATCATCTCAGTAAATTTCAACGTCCTAAACAAAGCTAGCTAAAATCATAAATGGTGGTAGAATAAAGGTGGGAGAAAGCCAACCACAGCACAGTGATAACGATTTAGTTATCAAATGATGAGGTCTCTATTAACTTGGTAACAGAGGTAACAGAAGTGAGAAATAATGTGCAATGTGCAATGCATTTGGGCAAAGTGATTAGATGGGGAGACTAAGGAAAAAGAGAAGAGTGAGGTAACTGGTTTCAAGCATGGCAATGAAGATTGAATAGATTAACAGAAAGCATGTGAAGGATGTAGTTTGGAAACAAGGATTCCCATTGAAATGAGTGCATTCTGGATCATGCAGGTAGATGTTCACCAAGCTGATGATGGTGATTGGAAACAAAGGAGACAGCAGGGACCTGGCTCTAAAGGAACAAACTTGAGTCAAAGCAGAGATATTTTTCCCTTCTTCCTTCTTCAATCCCTGTCTCTAGTCACAGCCCATTCTGATGGTTTTCTGCTGCCTTCCTCATTCTAACGGCCTCCACAGTGATGTACAGCATTTTTGTCTCTTTCAGAATAATGTACTACTGGCAAGTGATAGACTGTTGGGCTGAATCTATCGTGAGTCAAGTCTGTTTGATCCAGCTGTGTATCCTACATAGCACATAAATAATGTCTGGCATGTAGAATTCGTTCTACAAATGGATAATGTGTGGTCTCACATGGCATAGCTCCCTCTGAATCCTATGTGAGAGCCCATTGACTAACCCAGAATCAACCCAAGGAGAAGGCCTAGTGCACAAGAGGAATATGTGTGTTCATATCACTGTGTTCTTTGTAAGAAACAGACCAGATGGGAAGAAAGGGGGACTCCTTTTGACTTTCAGAGGGACCAAACACAGCTGGTCGTCAGATACAACACTCACATACATACAAACACATAAACCACAGTTCTTTGACAGCTGTATCTTGATTCCAAAGCAAGATAGTAAATGTTAAAAAAAACACTGGATCGCAAATTCATTGAGAAAAGCCAGATTTTAAACAATGGTGTTGGAAATGTCCCATTGCATTTAAGCTTCAGTCCCTTTTAGTATTTTAGCTTCTTCTTTTTCTGGTTAGCAGTAGGTGTCAGGGAAGTTAGACTTTTCTTGGAAGATCTTACAAAGACCATTCTCTTGAATGGAAAGGGAATAATCCAAAGCACAGTCTGAAATTTCTGTTAGGTCATTACAGTGAAGGCACCCTGAGAATCCTTTTCTTTGCTTCCAAAACTTTTGAGCTTATCAGTAACATAGAACAGTCTTTTCATCTACTCTGTCACCATCTTCCATGAGAACAGTTGGCCTTTTTTTCCACCATGTGTCCCAAAGGCCCTAATGAAAAACTGACATGTGGATGGCAAGTGTGACCCTGTGAGACGGCCTGTCCAAGTGAGCACTTTAGCTTTAGCTAAAGGAAGTCTGAGGCTACTGTCTGCTGTGTCTTCAAAGGCTCCCACCAGGGTGGCTGATTCAGATTTGGCCCATGAGAGACCCAAGACTCTTATTGGGTAATTTCTGGGTGGAGTTGCTACTGACTGGAAGAAGATGATTCTTTCCTCTGACTTTTATTAAGAATTTAAGAAGCTTTTAAAAATCATTTTTTCATTTGAAATTTGGATATGTTTTCAACAGAATTCATGCTTTGGGTCACTAGGATCCTATCTTTAAATCATACTGTGTTTTTCAGAGTAGGACAACTAGAAATAATTATAATGTATTTTACATTGGAAAAAAAAACTAGAGGATTTTTTAAGGTTTATTTATTCATTTGCATCTACTTGAAAGGCAGAAACAGAGAGAAAGATCAATCTTACGTCTACCGGTTCACTCCCCTAGATGCCCACAACCCTGAAAGCTAGGCCAGGTTGAAGCAAGGGAGCCAGGAACTTCATCTTGGTCCTCCATGTGGATGGCAGGTGCCCAACACAGGAGCCATCATCTGCTGCTTCCCAGGGTGCGTTAACAGGAAACTGAATAAGAAATATAGTCGCTGAGGCTGGCGGCGCAGCTCACTAGGCTAATCCTCCACCTTGAGGCGCCGGCACACTGGATTCTAGTCCCGGTTGGGGCACCGGATTCTGTCCTGGTTGTCCCTCTTCCAGGCCAGCTCTCTGCTGTGGCCAGGGAGTGCAGTGGAGGATGGCCCAAGTGCTTGGGCCCTGCACCCCATGGGAGACCAGGAGAAGCACCTGGCTCCTGCCATCGGATCAGCGCGGTGAGCCGGCCGCAGCGCGCTGGCCATGGCGGCCATTGGAGGGTGAACCAACGGCAAAGGAAGACCTTTCTCTCTGTCTCTCTCTCTCACTGTCCACTCTGCCTGTCAAAAAAAAAAAAAAAGAAAAAAAGAAAAAAGAAAAAAGAAAGAAAGAATATAGTAGCTGGGACTCAAACCAGCACTTTGATAAGAGATAGAGGTATCACAAGCAATTTCTTAACTATTGCACTGCATTTTTAATACTTTCCTCATAGACAAGTGATAGATGGGGGCCAGCATCGTGGCGCAGAATCCTGCCCTTGATGCTAGCATCCCATATGGGTTTTGGTTTGTGTCCACTTCCAATAGCTCACTACTAATGGCCTAGGAAAAGCAGTGGGATATGGTCCAAGTGTTTGGGCCCCTGACACCCATGTGGGAGACCCAGATGAAGCTCCTGGCTGCTGGCTTCAGCATGGCCTAGCCCTAGTAGTTGCAGCCATCTGTAGAGTGAACCAGCAGATGGAAGATATCTCTCTCTCTCTCTCTCTCTCTCTCTCTCTCTCTGTCTCTCTCCATCTCTGTGTAACTCTGAGAGTTTCAAATAAATAAGTAATACAAAATGCAAAAGAGAGACAGAGATGGCATGGAAAAGACAAAAATGCTCTTTAGATTTCCCAGGATCTTTGCATTTTATTGTTGTTGATAGATTAGCTTTAGCCTGTGGGATGTGATGGGATGTGCAAAAAGAAACCCAAGCTCCGTGTAGCAGTTTCTTGTCTCCTGGGGAGACTGGGTATTCCAGCATTTTGGTGTCTCAGTAACTCTGTGTGGAGGAGAGCCCTCAGAAGCTGAGATTTGTTAGTTCTTTGTTACCATGTCATTGAGAGCCCTACCTAACTGTTACAGGTACTATTGGTAAGACTTTTTTTTTTATTTAATGAGCATAAATTTCCAAAGTACAGCTTATGGATTACAATAGCTTCCTCCCCCCTGTAACTTCCCTCTCACCCACAACGCTCCCCTCTCCCACTCCCTCTCCCCTTCCCTTCACATCAAGATTAATTTTCAATTATCTTTATATACAGAAGATCAATTTAGCGTATATTAAGTAAACATTTCCACATTTTGCTCTGACACAGAAACACAAAGTGTAAAATACTATTTGAGTACTAGTTACAGCATTAATTAAACACCTAAGAGTAATTGTGTATTAATTACAGAGTTCAACCAATAGTTTTAAATAGAAAATAAAACGCAACTTTTGTATTGTTGTGGCTTCCCCCCCACAACCTCCCTCCCTCCCATGGCCCTCCCCTCTCCCACTCCCTCTCCCATCCTGCCCTTCATCACGTTTCATTTTCAATTACCTTCATATACTGAAGATCAACTTAGTATATACTAAGCAGGGATTCCAAAAGGCTGCACTCACACAACCGAACCAGGTATAGGGTATTGTTAGACTAGTAGTGTTGTTTTTGAGTTTCATAGTTAAACACATTAAGGACAGAGATCCTACGTGGGGAGCATGAACCCAGTGACTCCCGTTGTTGATTTAACAATTGGCACTCTTATTTATGATGTCAGCAATCACCCGAGACTCTTGCTATGAGCTGTCTAGGCTATGGAAGCCCCTTGAGTTCACCAACTCTGAATTTGTTTAGTCAAGGCCGTATCACAGTGGAGGTTCCTTCCTCCCTTCAGAGAAAGGCACCTCTCTCCTTGATGGCCTGATCCTTCTGCTGGGGTCTTGTTCACCAGGATCTTTCATTTAGATTGTTTTTTGCCACCGTGTCATGGCTTTCCATGCCTGTGAGACTCTCATGGACTTTTTAGTCAGATCCAAATGTCCCAAGGGTTGATTCTGAGGCAGGAGTGCTGTTTTGGGCATTTGCCATTCTATGAGTCTGCTGTGTGTCCTGCTTCCCCCGCAGGATCATTCTCTCTCTTTTGATTCTATCTTTCATTATTTGCTTACACTGGTCTCATTTGTGTAATCTCTTCGACACTTACCCTATCTTTTTGATCGGTTGTGTATTTATACTTATCACTTTACCAAGTATGCTGGCATTGGTACCTGCCTCCTTGGTAAGATTGAGTTGAAATCCCCTGGCACATTTCTAGTTCCACCATTGGAGGTAGGTCTGAGTATGTGCAGTCCTATATATCTCCTCCCTCTCTTATTCCCACTCCTATGTTTCACAGAGATCAATTTTCTGTTGATTTTTAAACGCTTAAGAATGGTTGTGCATTGATTGCAGAGTTCAACCAGTGGTCTTGTGTAGAGCAAACCGAGCAACAACAACAACAACAATAACAACAACAAAAATACTAAAGGAACAAAATAGTAAGTTGTTCCTCAACAGTCTAGACAAGGGCTGATCATGTCATTGTCTCTCATAGTGTCCATTTCACTTCAATGGGTATCATTTTAGGTGCTCATTTAGTTGCCATCGATCAGGGAGAACATGTGATATTTGTCCCTTTTGGACTGGCATATTTCACTCAGCATGATGTTTTCCAGCTTCCTCCATTTTGTTGTAAATGCCCGGATTTCATTGTTTTTTACTGCTGTATAGTGTTCCATAGAGTACATATCCCATAGTTTCTTTATCCAGTCATCCGTTGATGGACATTTAGGTTGATTCCATGTCTTAGCTATTGTGAATTGAGCTGCAACAAATATTTAGGTGCAAATGGCTTTTTTCTCCCCATTAATTCCATTTGGGTATATTCCAAGGAGTGGGATGGCTGGGTCCTGTGGTAGTGCTATATTCAGGTTTCTGAGGATTCTCCAGACTGTCTTCCATAGTGGCTTTACCAGTTTGCATTCCCACCATCAGTGGATTAGTGTCCCTTTTTCTCCACATCCTCGCCAGCATCTGTTGTTGGTTGATTTCTGTATGTTAGCCAATCTAACAGGAGTGAGGTGGAATCTCATTGTGGTTTTGATCTGCATTTCCCTGATGGCTAGGGATCCTGAGCATTTTTTCATGTGTCTGTTGGCCATTTGGATTTCCTCTTTTGAAAAATGTCTGTTAAGGTCCTTGGCCCATTTTTTTATTGGGTTCTTTGTTTTGATTCTGTGGTGTTTTTTGATCTTGTGTAGGTTCTAGTTGTTAATCCTTTATCTGTTGTGTAGTTTACGAATAACGTCTCCCATTCTGTTGGTTGCCTCTTCACTTTCCTGACTGTTTCCTTTGCTGTTAAGAAACTCTTCAATTTGAGATAATCCCATTTGTTTATTTTATCTTTGATTACCTGTGCCTGTGGGGTCTTCTCCAGGGATTCTTTGCCTATTCCGATATCTTGTAGGGTTTCCCCTATGCTCTCAATTAGTTTCATGGTGTCGTGGCGCATCTCTAGTTCTTTGATCCATGTTGAGTGGTTTTTTTGTATAAGGTGTAAGGTAGGGGTCTTGCTTCATACTGCGACATGTGGACATCCAGTTTTCCCAGCACCATTTGTTGAAGAGACTGTCCTTGTTCCAGGGGTTGGTTTTAGGTCCTTTGTCAAATATGAGTTGGTTATAGATGTTTGGATTGATCTCCGGTGTTTCTATTCTGTTCCATTGGTCTATCCATCTGTTTTTGTACCAGTACCAGGCTGTTTTGATTATAACTGCCCTGTAGTATGCCATGAAGTCTGGAATTGTGATGCCTCCGGCCTTGTTTTTATTGTAGAAGATTGCCTTAGCTATTCTGGGTCTTCTGTTTCTCCATATGAATTTCAGCATCGTTTTTTCTAGGTCTTTGAAGAATGACTTTGGTATTTTGATTGGTATTGCATTGAACTTGTAAATTGCTTTTGGGAGAATGGACATTTTGATGATATTGATTCTTCTAATCCATGAGCATGGCAGGTTTTTCCATTTTTTTGTGTTGTCTTCTATTTCTTTCTTTAGTGTTTTGTAATTTTCATCATAGAGGTCTTTGACCTCCTTGGTTAAATTTATTCCAAGGTACTTTATTGTTTTTGTGGCTATCATGAATGGGATTGATCTTAGTAGTTCTTCCTCAGCCCTGGCGTTGTCTGTATATACAAAGGCTGTTGATTTCTGAGCGTTGACTTTGTATCCTGCTACTTTACCAAACTCTTCTATGAGTTCCAGTAGTCTCTTATAGGAGTTTATCGGGTCCCCTATATATAGTATCATGTCATCTGCAAATAGGGATAGTTTAACTTCTTCCTTTCCCATTTGTATCCCTTTAATTTCTTTTTCTTGCCTGATGGCTCTGGCTAACACTTCTAGGACTATATTGAATAGCAATGGTGAGAGTGGGCATCCCTGTCTGGTGCCAGTTTTCAATGGAAATGCGTCCAACTTTTCCCCATTCAGTATGATGCTGGCCTTTGGTTTATCATAGACTGCCTTAATTGTGTTGAGGAATGTTCCTTCTAACCCCAATTTGTTTAGGGTTTTCATCATGAAAGGGTGTTGTATTTTGTCAAATGCTTTCTCTGCATCTATTGAGATAACCATATGATTTTTGTTTCTCAATTTATTAATGTGATGTATTACATTGATTTTCAAATATTGCACCATCCCTGCATACCAGGGATAAATCCCACTTGGTCCGGGTGAATGATCTTTCTGATGTGTAGTTGGATTCGGTTTGCCAGAATTTTGTTGCATATTTTTGCATCTATGTTCATCAGGGAGATAGGTCTGTAGTTTTCTTTCTCTGTTGTGTTGTTTCCAGGCTTAGGAATTAAGGTGATATTGGCTTTGTAGCAAGAATTTGGAAGGATTCCCTCTCTTTCAATCGTTTTGAATAATTTGAGAAGAACTGGGGTTAGTTGTTCTCTAAATGTCTGGTAAAAATCGGCAGTGAAGCCATCCGGTCCTGGGCTTTTCTTTTTCGGTAGTGCGTTTATTACTGATTCAATTTCTTCCATGGTTATGGGTCTGTTTAGATTTTCTATATCTTCACAGCTCAGTTTAGGAAGGTTGTATTTGTCCAGGAATCTATCCATTTCTTCCAGGTTCCCCAATTTGGTAGTATACATCTCTTTGTAGTAGTTTCTGATGATTCTTTTTATTTCTGTTGTGTCTGTTGTTACATTTCCATTACTATCTTTGATTTTATGGATTTGGGTCTTCTCTCTCCCTTTTTTGGTTAGTGGGCCAATGGTGTGTTGATTTTGTTTATTTTTTCAAAGAACCAGTTCCTGGTTTTGTTGATCTTTTGTATTGTTTTTTTTGTTGTTGTTGTTTCAATTCTGTTTATTTCTTCTCTGATCTTTAGTATTTCTTTCCTCCTTTTGGATTTGGGCTTGATTTGCTGCTGTTTTTCTAAATCCTTGAGGTGCATGGAGAGTTCATTTGTTTGGTTCCTTTCCAGCTTCTTGATGTAGGCACTAATTGCTATAAACTTTACTCTTAACACTGCTTTTGCTGTGTCCCACAGGTTTTGATAGGTTATGTTATCATTTTCATTTGTTTCTAGAAATCTTTTGATTTCTCTTTTAATTTCTTCGATGACCCACTGTTCATTTAGGATCATGATGTCCATTCTCCATATATTTGCATATGCTGTAGAGATTCTTCGGTTGTTGATTTCGAGTTTCACTGCACTATGGTCTGAGAAGCTGCATGGTATAATTTCAATTTTTTTGAATTTGTTGAGGCTCCCTTTATGGCCTAGCATATGGTCAATCCTAGAGAATGTTCCATGTACTGGGGAGAAATACGTGAACTCTGTGTCTGTGGGGTGGAAGGTTTGAAGATATCTATTAGGTCTATTTGGTCTATGGCGTCAATTAGCTCAGTTGTTTCCTTGTTGAATTTCTGTCTGGTTGATCTGTCCATTGGTGAGAGTGGGTGTTGAAGTCCCCTGTTACTATTGTATTTGAGTCTATATCTCCCTTTAAATCCTTTAGTAATTCTTTCAGGTAGCCAGGCGCCCTGTAATTAGGTGTGTATACATTTATAATAGTAATGTCTTCCTGTTGGATAGATCCTTTAATCATTACATAGTGCCCTTCTCTGTCTCTTTTAATAGTTTTTATGTTAAAGTCTATTTTGTCTGATATTAGGATGGCCACACCAGCTCTCTTGATTTCCGTTAGCTTGGAGTATCTGTTTCCATCCTTTCACTTTCAGTCTGCGTGCATCTTTGCTGATAAGGTGTGTCTCCTGAAGGCAACACATAGATGGATTCTCTTTCTTGATCCAATCAGCTAGTCTGTGTCTCTTTGTAGTAGAATTAAGACCATTCACATTCAGTGTGATTACTGTTAAGTACTGTCTTTTCCCATTCATGTTTCCTGAAACGAGCTGTTTATGTATTTTGAACTTTGTTTGTGGGTTACTCTACATTCGCATTTTTTTTGCAGTGAAGTTCTTGTTTTTGTATTTCTGTGTGCAGCACGTCTTTGAGCAAGTGTTGTAGGGTTGGACGTGTGGATACAAATTCTTTCAGCTTCTGTTTGTCGTGGAAGATCTTTATTTCCCCTTCATTCATAAATGATAGCTTTGCAGGGTATAGTATTCTAGGTTGGCATTGTTTGTCTTTTAAAACTTGAGATATATCATGCCATTGTCTCCTTGCCTGTAGTGTTTGCGATGAGAAGTCTGGGGTGAGTCTGATTGACTTACCCCTGAATGTGATTTGTCACTTTTCTCTGGCACATTTTAGGATTTGTTCTTTGTGTGTCACTGAACTGAGTGTTGCCACAATGTGTCATGGTGAATTTTTCTTCTGGTCTACTCTGTTCCGAGTCCTGGCTATATGTTGTATTTGTGTGTTGTTATCCAGCTGCCTTTGTTTGAAGTTTTCTGATATTATTTCTTTGAAGACACCTTCCAATCCATTCTCTCTTTCCACCCCCTCAGGGACTCCTATTATCCGAACATTACACCATTTGATTGAATCTTATAGGTCTCCGACTGTATTTTTTAATTTTTTAATTTCTTCTTCCTGCGTTTGAACTGACTGTATTATTTCTGGAAGTTTGTCTTCGAATTCTGATATTTGGTCTTCTATTTCATCTGTTCGATTTCCGAGGGATTCCACGGTGTTTTTTATATGGTAAATTGAGTTTTTCAGTTCTAGTATTTCATTCTGGCTTCTCTTTAGGATCTCTAACCCTTGGGCTTGTTTTTCATTCAGCTCTTGACACTGTTTCTCATTATTTCTAAGTATTCTGATTATTAATTTTCTGAATTCTTTTTCTGGCATGGTTTCAACTTCTTCTTCAGCCTCTGTTATGGTTGGTTTAGCCTGCTCCATTGGCAAGTTTATATGTTCTTCTATATTCTTCTTGTGGGTTTTTGTTTTGTTTTTTTGGCATTCTGTCTGGGTGGTTTTTCAGGTTGATTTCCCTCTGCAATAGGCTGCTGTGAGTCTGTACCAATATCCAGTGTAAGCAGGCTGCTCTACACAGCCTGAACGTAAACAGACAGGATGGCTGCTCTCTGCCCGCTGCAGCTCTGATTATGGGTTGGGTGGCTCCTGTTGATCCCTTAGTTCTGGATCCTGCCCTTTTTCCCCACAGGCGCTATTCAATTTTTTTTTTCTTGTAACTTGAGTAGACGGGCATCAGGGCTTTGAGCTGCCCTCCCTCTATGCCCGCCCCTGTGCAAGAAGTATCCTGTCGCTCCGCTCCACCTTTGGGCTCAGCCTCCGAAGGTTAGTGTCGAGGCAAAGACAGTTCTCCTTTAGCCCGAATGTAAACAGACAAAATGGCTGCTTCCCACCCGCTGCAGCTCCGAGGAGGCACCAAGAGATACTTGCTTACTCAGTCTCTCAATTAGTACCCCTGAATTGCGCACTCTTCCCGCAGGCGCCACTCACTCTGTTCCGTTTTCTATTTCCTCCCCCACTCAGTCGTGTGTGTCTCAGTGTCCGACCCAGGGTGGGTTGGGGGAGGGGCGGAGGCAGCTGTTACTGCGGTGCTGGGCGAGCACCCTGTCTCACCTCGGCTTCCAGTGCTGGTGCGTACACACTCCTGCTGGTGTCCTGCGCCTCAGGCATCCGCGTCCTCCTTGCGTGTCCACCCTGTCTCCCCAGTTTCGGGAAGGGCTTCTCATTCCTCAAAACTACAAATTCTCACCCCTCTTTGAACCTTCCCTTCCCGGACCTTCGGTGTGCTCCCTCCCTATTCTGCCATCTTCGGTAAGACTTTAATAGACTCTAAATGACTATTATGTATTTTACATGCTTATCTAAAGTGAAAATCTTAAAACACTGTGATGTAGAAAATACTGTGGAAAAAATGACTGCTTGATATTAACATAAAAAATAGATGGTTCATGGGACAGGTGTTTGGCCTAGTGATTAGGCCATGGGTTGAGACGTGTGCATCCTGTATGGTAGCACCAAAGGTCGAGTTTTAGTTCTCATGGTTCCAGCTTCCTACAAACATACATCCTGGGAGACAGCAGTGATGACTCAAACACTTGGCTTTCTGCTGCCCATGTAGGAGACCTGGATTAAATTCCTGGCTCCCTGGCCCAGCCCAGGTCATTGTAGGCATTTGGGGGAAGTGAACCAGTGGATGGAAGATCTCTTTCTCTCTTTCTCTCTCTCCTTCTCCCTCTCCCTTCCTCCCTCCCTCCCCATTTCAAATAAAATGAAATAGATAAATAAACAAATAAATAGATGTTTTGGTTGTCTGTCTTCCACTGACACCAACAAGATTGCATTCCTCATCCTAAAGGTGGAGTTTCTAGCAGTCCCTTTAGTTGCATCTAGTTAGTTCATTGTTGTCTCATACTCACTCCAAACTGTAAATGTGGGTTCAGAAGTAGGAACATCCAGCCTTTTGTAGGCTTGAAAAGTCCACAATGATCTTGAGGGCAAGGATCATGTCTTATTATGTGTAGAACCCCCATCACTAAGACAACCTGTGATCCACAGTAGCAATAATGAGGGAGCACTTACTGCTAAAGGAAATAAATGTGGCAAAATTACGAGTCATCTACAAGTTTCAGAAAAGCTTGTGAATCCTCAATTCCATTCTGACTTCAAATAAATGGTGTAGTTTGCCTACATAATATTAATCCTATTCCTTTACCCCTATTCCCCATTCACAACAGTCTGAAGGAAATAAGCAGCATCTAGTTACTTTAATTATAAAGCAAATTTATCCCTCAACTTGGACACCAACCTCCCAGCCTGGTTTTTAATCCCTTTCATTTCCTCTGACTGAAGGAGAACCTCCTGCAGGAGACCTGGACAGCATTGATTATCTGAGTCATAGCCTGCTGCAGGTGATTCATATGATTTGCTAGAACTGCAAATATTCTTTTTTCTACAGGTAAGATGGAATAAAAGCCGTGTGCCTAGTTTTTCTCCTAATAGTATATTCTCTCTCTCTCTCTCTCTCTCTCTCTCTCTCCATCCCTCTACTTTACCTTGAAAGAGACAAAAATAAGACTCTAAAATTCTTTGATTCATGGCCCTGCTGTAGAAGTTGTCTGTCTCGTTTGGGGCCTGGCTCTGATCTGCTCCTGGAGGAATCTTGGATGGACTGTCGAGGGGCTTCTAAAAGCAGTCTCACTCCCGGGACTTCCAGTGTACACTTGCTAGCAAATTTTGTGGTGGTGAATGAATTGTTTGACTTTGTGTGCTGTAAAGTAAATTTCTGATTCCCCCCTGAAATTTATTAAATAGGCTGTGTTCCTCATCTTAATTGCTCAGACCCAAACATCTTGACTACTCTTTTCTTTCTTGTCATACATCTCACCTATCAGAAAATCCCGTTGATTCTGTGTTCAGAATGTATCCTGAATCCTGCCACTTCTTATCACCTTCATTGCTGCCAGTCTGGTACAAGCCCCCATCATCTGTTGCCTGTAATTGCTTCCTAACTCAAACTCATCTCTTTGTTTCCTCTCTTGATTCCCTAGAATCTGCCTCAACGCAGCAGCCACAGTGATCTTTTAAAATATCATTCAATTTACTCCTTTACTTAAAATTCTGTAATGAATTTTCACCTCACCCACAGGAAAAGCCAAAATCTTTGTTTTTTTTTTTTAAGTGTTTATTTATTTTGTCATCTACTTGAAAGGCAAAGTCACACACACACACACACACACACACACAGAGTGAGAGAGGGAGGGAGAAAGAGAGAGGGAGATCTTGCATTTGCTAGTTCATTAGCCAGATGCTGTCAATAGCTACAACCGGGTCAGGCTCAGAACTCCTTCCAGGTCTACCACGTGGGGAGCAGAGGCACAGGTGCACGAGCCATCCGAGGCTGCCTCCCAGGATGCATTAGCAGGAAACTGGATCAGAGGCGGAGTATCTGAGACTCCAAACAGCATCACCCACTGTGCTACAATGCTACCCCCAAGCTAAAAGGCATTATTTTGGACAGCCAAAAATGTGCTATGAGATTTGACTCTTACCTCTCTTCTCTACTGTCCTAAAATCCTCCACCCTCTTTCTCACTATGTTCCATTTATACTGGTCTCTTTTACTGCTCCTGAAACCTGTCTGACACGTCCCTGCTCCTGGGCCTTTGCACTTGCTGTTCTTCTGCCTGATGTATGCTTTCCACGGATAGCTAACTCCCTCACCTCCCTTGAGTCTGCTGAAACGAAGCTTACCATGGTCTTCTTCCCTTGCCCCCACCAACCGTCCTACCCTCATTTTCCCTAATTCTGCTTATGGAGTTAATTTTTTAGCTTCATTTTACTTATTGCTTGCTTTCCCCTCTCCAGGATGTCAGCTTCACAAGGGAGAGGGTCTAAGTTGGTTTAGCCCACTATAGAATCCCATGTGCCTAGAATTGTATATGTCACACAATATGTGCACATTCAACATTTAGCAAATGCATGAATCATGAATTTGGTGTGATAGCTCAGCAAATACTTTCAGTAAATAGTGGTAGGATGACGTTGTAGGGAAAGAGAAATAAGAAACCATTTCAGTCTGCTAATTTTTTAAAAAAGATTTATTTATTTATTTATTTGAAAATCAGAGTTACAGAGAGAGAGGAGAGGCAGAGAGAGAGAGAGGTCTTCCATCTGCTGGTTCATTCTCCAATTGGCCACAACAGCTGAAGCTGCATTGATCCAAAGCCAGGAGCCAGGAGCTTCTTCTGGGTCTCCCACACGGGTGCAGGGGCCCAAGGACTCGGGCCATCTTCTACTGCTTTCCCAGGCCATAGCAGAGAGCTGGATCGGAAGTGGAGCAGCCTGTTCTCAAACCAGCGCCCATATGGGATGCCAGCGCTTCAGGCCAGGGCGTTTACCTGCTGCGCCACAGTGCCAGCCCGCAGTCTACTAATTTAAAGGTAGAAACTGAAAAGTCTTCTGAGAAGCAGAGTTGATGTGAATTTTGGATTTCTGATATCTATACAATGAAAAAAGAATAAATTTGCCTTGTATCCTTTGCATGTTATAATTAGAGCACTGTGCTAATTAATTTGAGCATATGCTCAGGGAATTATTTCATTAGCAATGTTTTATTTTTGTAATCAAACAATAGCTATGTACTAGGGAGTGAGTAGTTTATATAGATGTTTAACGTTTGTGAGTCAGTTCATTCTACTTAAAAAACTTACATAAACTGAATATTTAAAGTCCCTGTATTTATAGCAATCAGGTCCCTAGAAGTCTTTAATTATAAACTACTCAAGACTCTGTGTTTCTGTTTATAGTTAGTTGAAGCAACGGATAGAATTTACCTTGAGCTGTGCCAATACTGTAATTTGAGAAGTATTTTCTTCTCTGGATGTGTGAATCCTTTTTACACAGAGAATTTGTCATGTGACTTAAATGATGATATGATCTACACAATATTCTCTTGGCCATGGTGTATCTTTTCATTGCAGGCTTCTCTGTGTGGGATTTCTCATTCACTTTGCAGAGGCAGAGCTGAAAGTAGACAGTGTGCTATTGACAAAGTGCCCATGCCATTCTCACAACTGAATCCTTTATCCCTAATTTCTGCCCTGTAGGCTTAGAGGCCAAGTTAAGTAGACAATAAAGATCAGATAAAAAGTAACTGAGCTATCAAAACACAGACTCACTTAATCTGTAAAAATCCTTCATAGGAATACTACTGAAGTGTTTTTTTTTTTTTTTTTTTTCCCCAAAGCATCACAATTGCCAAGAGGAATTCGAATACAATGGAGATGGTTGTTTCATTTGAAAAGGGAAACATTTCAGGCTCTAAGAAAAAAAAATGCAATACATCCAAGATACAGTCTCAAGTGACAGAAAATGTCAACCTCCGACATTTATGGAGCATATACTTTATGTTGAGGCTGGGGGTGGTGTGCAGTTTACATAAAAGCCAGTTGCTCACATGCTGTTAAATTGAACTGGGGAGAACAAAGAGAGTGCTGGAAACTGAATATGCCAGGGTGATTGTGCATGTGTTAGAGAGTGGGTGAAGCCAGTGGTTTTAGAAATAGAGTAAAGAGCAGGTCTCAAACATCTGAAGGAGAGAGAAATACAAGGACTTGGCAGAATGAAGAAATGAAAGAATTTCAAGATGCCTGCCCTCCTGTGAGGAACTACACAAGGAGGCAAGAGATTATCTTCACTATCAATAAAGTCAAAGTGACACGAAAGCAGGTGTTGGTGGAATATTGGAGATAGGGATTTTATAATGGGGTTGGCTCTGGCTATCTTTTATCTGTTACCGGCAAGAAATCTGTGTGACCACAAGCTGTAGTAGGTAAGAAATATTGGGCTGAGGACTGTGTTGGGAGAATCTGATAGGAATAAACACTGAGTGAGATCATGGGAGTTGTCTGTTGGAAAGGAACAGGGCATTGAGGCAAAAGCGCTAGACCTCCAACTGAACTTAGGAAGAGAACTGCCGTTCACACAGGAGGGAGATGGGCGGGCTGCTGTTTAAGAATGACCCTGAGAGGCTTCAAATTGGAAAGGCAAACAGGTGTACAGTGGGTGTGATGATACAGTCAGGCAGATGGTGTTGAATGGTTTCTAAGTCAGGACAAGCGAGCTCAAGAGCAGCAAATAGACAAACGGGTCAGGTCACTTGTGCCTTCAGAGGACTTTGTATTGATCAATAAGAAGTGCAGCTGGCTTGCCTGGATGAAAAACACTTGTGGCAATGACATGGAAACAATTTAGTATCTATGCATTCTGGTAGTTTAGCACATAAAAGGAAACAAGAAAAGTAAATTGAGAAATGTGACACATTTTTATGGAACCTGCTAGAGAATCTGTTGCAAGACTCACCTTTATAATTCATTTCTTGACCTTTAGGAGACCAAACACTATAACCAAACTCATCTATTTGTCATCACCTTAAATGTAACTTGAGCCTTCTTAGTTTTTTCTTTGAAAGGCCACGATCATGCCTGACGCTATTCTTGTCACTTACCTTTTGTGGCAGCCCTGAGAGATTAATTTTAAATGGAGCCCTGTTAGCTTTTAGATCCTCACTTTGTATAATAGCACAATATTACTTTACATCTCCTTATAGGTCTCTTTTGGTTTTACATATATTCAAACTATGTCACCTAAGTAGACCTAGACCACATGACTTTGCAGACAAGTGTCTCTAGTTTCTGAGTGATCATTCCTGATTGCCTCTCACACAGCACAAATACTCACCATCTTGTAATTGACCTTTAATGAAAAAACAATCATCTAGAGAGTGAGTAATGCTTTAAACAGAAAGGCAAATAATGGAAAAAACACAAGGGGACAAAACACAAGTAAAAATAAATGTGTAATGAAAGTTGGGGGGATGAGAACAAGGTGTAATGAGAAACAACAAAAAAATGCTGTTACAACAAGCAAGACAAATGATATGTTTATTATCGTAAAGGAATGTAGATACAATATCATTTATATAATACCTTGATACAGCATTTGTCTTTTAAATGTATATGGGCAAGAGTTTCAAAATGCACAGCTGTCTTTTCAATCAGAGATGTTATATGATTTTTGGCAACAGCAGATTCCAATTGACTGAAAATAACTGGCCTTAGAGGATTCCATATACTGAAGTGTTTTATGGAATCATAGCCAATACAGTTTATTTTTTAATGAAGTTGATTTGAACATGTTCCAAACCATGATATCTTATGAATACCTGTTAATGTGAAACTTTCAATCCAAGGAATAAGCAAAGAAGTATCTGTAGCCTATCAGTGGCTAATTTCCATATTTTTTTAAAGATCTATTTATTGATTTGAAAGGCAGTTACAGAGAGGTCTCTCATCCTCTGGTTCACTCCCCAAATGGCCACAATGGCCAGAGCTGGGCCGATCCCAAGCTGGGAGCTTCCTCCAGGTCTCCCTCATGGATACAGGAGCCCAAGGGCTAGGGCCATCTGCTGCTTTCCCAAGCCATAGCAGAGAGCTGAATTGGAGGTGGAGCAGCTGGGACTTGAACTGGCACCCGTACGGGATGCTGGCACTGCAGACAGCAGCTTTACCCACTATACCACAGCACCGGCTCCTCTATATGGTTCTTCAGGTTGGTTGGATGCAGCATGTATGGAAGGCCTCTCACATCTGTACAGTGAGAGATTGCCTGTTGTGGGGAGCAACTCGGACTAGACTAAGTTACTGGAATTAAGACTTATTCTATGCATCTGCTTTCCCACAATATGGCGCTGAGAAGGGAAACAGCTTCTACACAGCTGCCTCCAGTTCAACCAATAAACTGTGGGACCTGCTCCTGATTGGAGGAGAGCAGCGTACTCGGCGTGTGGGTAGCAGAGTTGGGATTGGTGGAAGAGGACTATAAAGGAGGAGAGAGACGGCATGCACCAGGAACATCTAAGGGGAACACCTGTGCAGCCCCCGAGAGAGCCGGCCGGCGGTGTGCCGCTCCCCTGCGGAAGTGGGGAAAGTGGCCAGGGGGAACCGCCCTTCCACAGAGGTGGAAGGGACGGCAGCCAACCCGGGAAGAACCAGCAGCAAACCCGGGGAGGGCCGAGCAGACAAAAGAACAGCGCAGGGTCCTGTGTCGTTCCTCCACGAAGACGGGGAGCGACAGCCTGTGACCAAGAATTCTTTGGTTTACTATCTATATTATGATAACTCAGTGAGATAAATAATCATGTTTTAAACTCATCATGTACTTGATGAGAGTAGTAGGATAAACTTGCTGCAAAGCGATAATTCATGAGTGTTGTGCAGGAGGCAGTCAGGAATGATCGCTGAGGAACTAGAAACACTTCTCTGAAAAGTCATGTGGTCTACTTAGATGACATCATTCATCCTACTTGCATTTGATGTTTTATAATTTGTAAAATAATCTGAATGACTAGTGAATTTTGTGTTCACAATGCAATGGTGATATTTTCACTCAAGTCCTTAAAGTGCACTAATACCTGATTTCTCTTCAGATCATATAAATCTTTGACTTCAAATCAAGTTTTATTTTAATCAATTTATTTATTTGAAAGGCAGAGTTACATAGAGAGAGAGAGAGTGAATGGGAGAGAGACAGAGGGATCTTCCATCTGTAGTTCCCTCCCAAAATGGCCACAATGGCCAGAGCTGGGCCAGTCCATAGCCAAGAGCTTCTTCCAGTTCTACCACATGGGTGACAGGGAGTGCTTTCTCAGGCACATTAACAAAGCTGCTTTTGAAGTGGAGCAGCTGGGATTTGAACCAGCATGCATATGGAATGCCAGCATCACAGGTGGTTACTTTATCTGCTATACCACAACATTGGCCCCTCACATCAATTTTTAAGAATCACCAGTGTTTCCAAGGTTTGTGACTTGCCTGGTGATCTTTGAGACACTTAGAACATCAGAGCCGCCCCATCACCACCTTTGGAAGGATAACTTTCCATGATGTACAGAAAAGGGATATTTGATGGCTTCTTCTCTGTGTCTCTAGGCACAGTATATTTTGTGCCTGTCCTATGGTGCTAGGTGGGAGGGAACATTAGTTGAAGATCCTGAATTCTTTTTTAAGATTTTATTTATTTAATTAAAGAAAAAGAGAAAATCTTCCATCCATTGCCCGAATGGCTGTAATGGCTATGGCTGGCTTGTGCCTAAGCCACTAGCGTGGAACTCCGTGTGGGTCTCCCTCATGGGTGGCAGGGGGCCAAGCATTTCAGCGATCTTTCAACATTAGCAGGGAGCTCTATAGGAGATGGAGCAGCTGGGACCCTAATCAGCACTCAGATTTGGGATGCCAGCTTCAAAGGCAGCAGTTTAACCCCCTGTGCCACAATGCCAGCCCCATTCTAAATTTTTACATGTGCTCTGTGCCACTTGCTAGCCATATAACTGATGCCAGTTCATCTCCACGTGTCTCTGTCTTACTTCATTATTCAAATGAGAATAACACCTTCCCTCAGCGGCTCTCATATGAAAAAGCATGATCTGTGGCAGTGCTTCAAGTAGTTTAAAGTTCTATTATGTCAATATTGCTTGAGTGACTAGTTACCTTTCAGAGTGGAAAGTTCTCTGCAAGTCTACATTACTTCCATTATTTCAGAAATGCTAAGACAAGACGTGCATTTGCCTTGGTCTTTCTGGCATAACCTCTGTCTCAGCTATAACATAACAGAGTTACCTTTTCTGGGTATTGATTCTCTGTATTAAAAAATTTCACTGTGAGATAGAGAAAACCTTGGTGCTACATAATGGAAACCTAAAACCTTAAGTCTCCACAAATTCCAAATAGACTTGAGTTGTTATGTATTGTACCCTTCCCTCTAAAGATTAAGTGTATGCACAAAGTAGATTCTCTTGAGTCAAAACAGGCAGGCAAATTTTCTTTAACCAGGAGTAGTTTCAGATCAGTACAAAAGAGTGCACTTTCTTGAGAAAGTTAGCCTTCTTCTGCCAGCGATGGCAGAAACTACATTTCAGTTCAAATTGAAGTGATATCTAATCACATGGATTGCAGCAATAGATATGTCACCTTGTGGCTGGTATTTCCCCAGACCAGCCACATCGTCACCTCCCACCCCAGCATCCATTCCATTGAGACGTAGGGTTTGTGTTCCTTTTCTTTGAAACGTGGTGAAGTATTATGACTGTGATGGCCAATAGGGAACGGTTGGGATGACTCCCATGGCTAGATTGTAAAATGCAGACCAGCTTCACTTTGCTCACTGCAAGAAACTCTTTTAGCTCCTCTGGCTGTCATTCAAACAGCCTGGCTCCTCTGAACATACCTCCTGCAAGGAAACCCAAACTGTCCCAGTTGGGGTGAACTGTAGCCTGTGGCCTATGTGGAGTGACCATGTAGAGGTCCTGAGACTACATGAACAGAGAGCAATGCCCAACCTGCTCCCATCTGCTCTAGCACCTGCTGTCTCAGCTCCAGAAACCACCTGACTGTAGAACCCCAGCCAGAACCACTGAGCAGAGACCTTCTCAAACCCTGAGTCTTAGAAGCCATATACAATAATAACATGTTTACTGTTTTTAAATCTTTAAATTTTGAAGTGATTTCTTTAATAAAGTGTTGAATAATGAAAAACTAGAAAATATTAACATAAACTCTTAAAGCTTTCTAAGACAGTTTTCCAGGAAGATATAATTACTAAATATTAACAACTGAAGAAGTCCTTTAACTCTTAGATGGGAAGGTTGAATATTCAGGTACCAAGTCATTTTAGGAAATTGAGTAATTGTAACCACCTATTATTGACAATCATATTTTAAAAATAACTAGGAACAGTGCCTTCTACTAATAATCTACCAGTGATTAACAAAATTAAGTGCAAAAAGTGCTAATGAAGGTGATAAATAGATGGTTGTTTTGAAGACATTCACGGCATTTTGGGGATTTGGTCAGAATCCCAACCAGACTCACCTCCCTTTTAGAGTCAGCCCTAACTCCCATTCTGTATGCAATCTGCACCTGGCTGGAAAGTAACTGGAATCATCCTGTCCTTCTCCAAACACCTGCACCTTAGACCTTCTCTCCTGTGTCTGTTGACTTACATGCAGGATGATAGGAGGAGCAATCTGCTAGAGACAAAACAAAATCTCATGGAGTTCATAGTCAACACTCCAATTCACAATCACTAACAACACAGAGTAGAGGATAGTTCCTACCTAAGTAGGGGGCATCAGGCTATGGACATTCAAAAAGGACAAGGCTCATTTCTGCTAGAATGGACAAGAATGGCCTTTTAATCAAGAAGTGATATTATAAGCTTTCAAGAACATGCTAATGAATAATGGACAGTTGGAAGATTGGGGTCAGCTGATTTTCTTTAACTAAGCCAAGCAAACAGCTATGATGCCAGGATAAGCTTTCAAGGTTGGCAAGCCATCTGCTTCCTCAGTCCTTGGACTAAGCATCAGAAGCATGTCATCACACAGATGATGGGAGACACGCTCAATTGCCTCCTGAATGAGCCAGACTAGTTTGTTTATTGCGAAAAGAACAAAAATTATTCTACATCAGAAAAAAATCCCTGTTCATGTCTTGGATTGTAAAAGTGTTTAAATTGTATGTTTTTGTCACAATGCTATCTTAGGTTTTGATGCTGTCACTAAAGAAAAGTTATAGAAAATAAAGAAAATATAAAAAAGCAAAAATTATCACATCTTTCCACCATGGTAATACAGCAGGTCATTTTGTTTTGAACTATATCTGCTTTGGGCTCAACCATACTCTGCATCTATTTCATATATTAGTAATGATGGTAACTACCAGTTTGTATGTTACACTTATATTATACTTGTTGGTTTAGCATAAAATTTTCCTAATTACTAATTTCAGCTGTTGCACACAAGTACTCCTTTCTATGTGCTACTTGTTCCTGAATCGTTTTCTTTTATTCTGTTTATTTTAAATTTTATCAAGGTATGCAAATTTCATGTGTTTCCTATATATAGATTCAGGGACATACTTGAATACCACCCTACGCTCCTTCTGCACACAGTTCCACTCTTCTCCCCCTGCTATTCCCTTTCTTAATTTTTACAAAGGTCTATTTTCAGTTAACTTTTATTTAATATTTATTTTATTTATTTATTTGAAAGTCAGAGTCACACAGAGAGGAGAGGCAGAGAGGGAGAGGTCTTCCATCTGTTGGTTCACTCCCGAGATGGCCGCAAAAGCTGGAGCTGTGCCAATCCAAAGCCAGGATATAGGAGCTTCTTCCAGGTCTCCCATGTGGGTGCAGGGGCCCAAGGACTTGGGCCGTCTTCTACTGCTATCCCAGGCCATAGCAGAGAGCTGTATCGGAAGAGGAGCAGCCGGGACTAGAACCGGTGCCCACATAGGATGCTGGTTCTTCAGGCCAGAGCTTTAACCTGCTGTGCCACAGAGCCACAGTGCTGGCCCCTCAGTTAACTTTATAATCACAAATTAACCCTACTTAAAGTAATGAGTTCAACAAATAGTATGAAGGAAAAAACACTGTTCCTCAGCAGTTGAAACAAGCGCTCTTAAAAATCCTTAAATTTCACAATTTCAATTTCACTCCTATAGATTACCCACTCCTATAGTACATTTCAGCTACTCCATTGGGACTGGCTTATTTCACTAGGTAAGATGGTTTCCAATAGCATCCATTTTGTTGCAAATGACAGGATTTCATTTTTTATTTTTTTTACCATTGTGTAGTATTCCATAGTGCATATTTACCATAATTTCCTTATCTGGTCATCAGTTGATGAGTATCTGGGTTGATTCCATATCTTAGCCATTGTGAATTGAGCTGTGATAAACATGGGAGTACAGGTAACTCTTTCATATGCTGATTTCATTTCCTTTGGGTAAATTCCCAAAAGAATGGGATGGCTGGGTCATATGGTAGGTCAGATTTCTGAGATATCTCCATACTGTCTTCTACAAGGGCTGCACCAGTTTACATTCCCATCAACAGTGGATTAGGGTACCATTTCCCAACATCCTTGCCAGCATTTGTTGTTTGTTGATTTCTATATGAGAGCCATTCTTTTTTTTTTAACTTTTATTTAATGAATATAAATTTACAAAGTACAGCTTATGGATTACAATGGCTTCCCCCCATAACGTCCCTCCAACCCGCAACCCTCCCCTTATCCACTCCCTCTCCCCTTCCATTCACATCAAGATTCATTTTCGATTCTCTTTATATACAGAAGATCAGTTTAGCATACATTAAGTAAAGATTTCAACAGTTTGCTCCCACACAGAAACATAAAGTGAAAAATACTGTTTGAGTACTAGTTATAGCATTAAATCTCAGTGCACAGCACACTAAGGACAAAGATCCTACATGAGGAGTAAGTGCACAGTGACTCCTGTTGTTGACTTAACAAATTGACACTCTTGTTTATGGCCTCAGTAATCACCCTAGGCTCTTGTCATGAGCTGCCAAGGCTATGGAAGCCCCCTGAGTTCACTGACTCTGATCATATTTAGACAAGGCCATGGTCAAAGTGGAAGTTCTCTCCTCCCTTCAGAGAAAGGTACCTCCTTCTTTGATGACCCATTCTTTCCACTGGGATCTCACTCGTGGAGATCTTTCATTTAGGTTTTTTTTTTCCCCCCAGAGTGTCTTGGCTTTCCATGCCTGAAATACTCTCATGGGCATTTCAGCCGGATCCACATGCCTTAAGGGCTGATTATGAGGCCAGAGTGCTGTTTAGGGCATTTGCCATTCTATGGGTCTGCTGTGTATCTCACTTCCCATGTTGGACCATTCTCTCCCTTTTTTATTCTACCAGCTAGTATTTGCAGACACTATTCTTGTTTATGTGATCCCTTTGGTTCTTAGTCCTATCATTATGATCAATTGTGAACAGAAATCTATCACTGGGACTAGTGAGATGGCATTGATACATGTCACCTTGATGGGATTGAATTGAAATCCCCTGGTATGTTTCTAACTCTACCGTTTGAGGTAAGTCAGCTTGAGCATGTCCCGAATTGCACATCTCTTCCCTCTCTTATTCCCACTCTTATATTTAACAGTGATCACTTTTCAGTTAAGTTTCAGCACTTAAGAAGAGTTGTGTATTGATTACAGTATTCAATCAAAAGTATTAAGTAGAACAAACAAACAAAAATACTAAGAGGGATAACATATTAAGCTGCTCATCAACAGTCAGGGTGAGGGCTGATCAAGTCACCGTTTCTCCTAGTGTTCATTTCACTTTAACAGGTTTCCTTTTTGGTGCTCAGTTAGTTGTCACCTATCAAGGAGAACAAGTGGTATTTTTCCCTTTGGGATTGGCTTATTTCACTCAACATAATGTTTTCCAAATTCCTAACAGGGATCACTTTTCAGTTAAAATTTAAACACCTAAGAATAATTCTGTGTTAATTACAGAGTTCAACCAATGGTACTAGAACAAAAAAAATACTAAAATGGGTAAAGTATTACATTGTACATCAACCGTCAGGACAGAGAGCCATTCTTAACTGGGGTGAGTGAAACCTCAGTGTGGTTTTGATTTGCATTTTTCTGATGGCTAGTGATCCTGAGCATTTTTTCATGTGTCTATTGGTCATTTGAATCTCCTCTCTTGAAAAATGCCTGTTCAAGTCCTTTGTCCATTTCCTAACTGGATTTTTTGTTTTGTTGTTGTCAAGTTTTTGACCATTTCTCTTTTGTTGGATATTAAAATTATTTTCATTTTAATAGGAGGACTTTTTCACTTTTTAATTTACTCTGTTCTTCAAATTTTCGTCTAAAAAATAAAACTAGATGCCATTTCACAAGTCAAGGCATATCCTCCTCCTTGTCAGCATACCCTCATGTACGCCAGTCAAACCTCATATATGTGACAAACATCACCAGTTTTAAAACGTTATGTTCAAAGGGTAAGATGGCTCACCAACCCCATCCTGGCAGCACAGCACAAATTCACAAAAGCACTTTGTACTCATGAAAAAGTCACGGTGATCCTGTCTGCCTTCCCCTCAAAGAAAATGTGTAGTGCTTGTGCAAGAGAAACAAAAAGCTCTGCACAAAAGTTTTCTTTCTTGCCTGCATATTTCACCCATTACTCACCTTTGTTCTTTGTACTACCCATCTGCCTCTGTGTGATCAGACTCGCAGGTCTAGTTCTCACTGACAGTTGCTCTCTCCCAGGCTCTGCTCTGCTAGGTAGAACAGGAAGACACCGATGACTTCCAAGAGAGGAGGTGACTCCCCCTTGGCCACTTTGAGGGTGGCTGGGTGGCTGGGAGAAAGGGCCACTAGCTTTGGGGGATGTAGGCCTGTGCCACTGGGGATTCACTTGGGATTTTCTGTATAGAGAAATTGTGCATACACTCTAGTTTTCAACTACCAACATGGAGGTTTAGACTTTTAAAATTAGTAACTGCTAATACAAATATGTGTTAAATAATGGTGATTACTCACTGGCATATCCTACTGGCAGGCCCTGATCTGGTGGAGAGCAAGTGTTTGACTTTTTTTTTTAATAAAGATTTATTTTATTTATTTGAAAGAGTTAACAGAGAAAGGTAGAGAAAGAGAGAGAGAGAGGTCTTCTATTCCACTGGTTCACTGCCCAATTGGCCACAACGGTCAGAGCTGTGCCAATCCAAAGCCAGGGGCCAGGAGCTTCTTCTAGGTCTCCCATATGGGTGCAGGGGTCCAAGGACTTGGGCCATCTTCCACTGCTTTCCTAGGCCGTAGCAAAGAGCTGGGTAGGAAGAGGAGTAGCCAGGACTTGAAATGGCACCCATATGGGATGCCAGCACTGTAGGCTGGGGCTTTAACCTGCTGTGCCACAGTGCCAGCCCCAAGTGTTTGACTTCTAACAGTACTTCAGTAGTGAACTTCATGTTTTTCTTTTACTTTTCAGTGTTATCTTTATAATAAGTTTATCCTGGTTTGCTTGAGAGAGGGAGAAAGAGGAGAGAAGCAATGGAATTACAGCTAATATGCTAGAGATTAAATATAACATCACCTACCTTGCTTATAACAGTGTTTCATGGAAGCATGCCACAAGTGAGAATATCATGTATCATGTATATTGGAAATTTGAGAACTCTTGTTTGGAAATGGTCAGCAGAGACAAGGAGTTCAACAGACTCCATCCGTTATAAAGCACATTTCCCATCTTCAAAACCTTCAGTTCCTACTTGCTTACAAGATTCAGTGCAGCATGGTGTGCAAGGTCTTCTACAGACTTTTCTTTGCTTCACTCCTGGCCTTTTCCCCAACTCCTAACCCATGCCGCACACAAGCTATGCACAAGTCTCCAGTTATGCCTTGCTATTTGGCATGCTGTTTCCTCCTGTGGAGTATTCCACTAGTTTAATGTGCTGGCATTGCCCCTCATCATTCAAGACTCTCGTTTTGTCTGTATCCCCTTCTGAAACCTTCCTGGGCTGTCAAATATAATCGATCCTTCTTGAGTTTGTACAAAAAATGGCATACACCTGCTAGCACACTTCTTTCTCTGTTATTCTGGATTTAAGCTTCCATCACCCCTACATTACTGCACACCCCTTTTGGGCACAACCTGTGTTTAATTGCTTTTCCATGCCTGGTAGGATTCGTAGTCCAGAGTAAACCCTTACTGATTGTTTTATGATTTAATGACTTGGCAACTTAGCTGGTATCTCGAATACAATATGCATTTAACAGGTAGAGTGACCTCTACACTCAACCTTTCCCACCTACATGGAGCATTTCCTCCTTCAAAAGAATGTGCCTACCTAAATCTGTGTATATGAAATACATGAAACTTGGGATCCTATAGGTTTTACCTTTACATTTGGAGTTGAGTCAAAGCTCATCCTTTGATAACCTACAAATCTGTTTTCAAATTCTGAAAGATTTTTATCTAGAATATGTGGCCTGGCATATTCACAAATGCCCTGAAACTCAAATGCAAAAAAGCATTTTATTCCTTTTACAGTCACCTGTGGGTATTTATAAGTTGTCCAAACAAAAACATTTTGTGTCTGTTTCTAAAAAAAAAAAATTTAATACAAAAGAAATACATGAAACTTACAGAACTTAAATAAAATTTAAAAAGAATATGCCCAAATGTTGTCTTCTCGGTGCCAGGCACACTGACAGAAGCCAGGATATCCAGAAGATCACACTGCTTGTGCTTCTGGGGTTGCAGACTCTAAGGTTAGATGTACTGTTTGCTGTTCGACGTCCTGCCATATGTTTCATGCCGGCAGCTTTGCTGTGTTTCCCGTGCTGATTCAGAGTTCACCTTGCCTCCCTTCTGTGGCTCTGCTCGCCTTTCCACATATTTCCTAATACAGGCGTTAATTCTGGTATATCATGAACCCTAGACTGTGTACTTTATTCCTACCTTTGTGACAACTGAATGGAGAATAGCTATCTGCCAGAAAATTCATCTCAGTATGTCTGGGCCAGGCCATGGGTAAAAGTTGTGGTCTTTGGCATGATTTTAGTGTGCTGCAGGGCCTGGTGATTGACATCTGAGCCCTTGGTGATAGGGCACTATCTTTAAGCAGAGAGCCCCTAGAGGAGTAAGAATTGATCAGTCAGTTGTTTCTCAATCTGGCACATGGTTGGGGCTCACTAATATTTGTCAAACAAATGGGCAGGTCAGTCTGTCTCATAATATGTTCCCAGCAACAGCCTTACGTTGCTGTGAAGAGAGAGAATTGAGGGCCCTAAAGGCTCAGTCTGATCAGGGAGCAGGAAAGTCGCTGTCCTGCTTTATAACTTTGCCCTGATTACAAGAGCATGCTTCCTGTGAAGAGAACTGTTCTGCCTGTAGAGGCCACCCAGAAAGATTCCTCCTTTGGGGCCGGTGCCATGGCACACTAGGTTAATCCTCAGCCTGCGGTGCCGGCATCCCATATGGGCGCCTGTTCTAGTCCCGGCTGCTCCTCTTCCAGTCCAGCTCTCTACTGTGGCCTGGAATAGCAGTGGAGGATGGCCCAGGTGCTTGGGCCCTGCACCCACATGGGAGACCAGGAGGAAGCACCTGGATCCTGGCTTCGGATCAGTGCAGCTCTGGCCGTGGTGGTCATTTGGAGAGTGAACCAACAGAAGGAAGACCTCTCTCTCTCTCTCTCTCTCTCTGTCTATAACTCTACCTGTCAAATAAATAATAAAGTCTTTAAAAAAAAAAGTTTCCACCTTCATTGAGGGGGCTCAGTCTTCCCTCAGTTCTGATGCAGCCCCCTTGAGGCCTCAAGCTGAAGCCTACTGAAATCCTCTTCATCTGTTGTCTCTGATCGGACTTTCTGGAGGTCATGGTGGTATTGTCCATTCAGAAAATCTAGCAATGAGCATGAAAACTTGTCCTTCTCCTATTCATAACTACTCTTGGGGTCATCAGAGAGAATTTCTGGTGTTGGTGTTTGGTGCAGTGGTTAAAACCACTGTGATGACTGAATCCCATGTCAGGGTGCTGAGGTTCCAGTCCCAGCTCCACTCCAGGTTCTCTCTTCCTGGGAGACAGCAGGTACTTGGGTTCCTGTCACTAAAGAGGGAGACCCTCATTGAGTTCCTGACTACTGAGCATTTGGGGAATGAATCAACAGATGAGATCTCCATCCCACACCCACCTCCCCACCTTTTATCTCTCTTCCCTTTTCTCTTCCTTTCAAACTCAAATAAATTATAAATTTTGGTTTTTTTTTTTTACAGAATTTCTTGCATCCACCATTATGGATACATGCTTATGCTTTTCTGTGCATGTTTTTAAGAGACTTTAATGAATGAAGAAATGCCCTACACAGGACATAATCCCTGTCTGAACTAACTTCTGTAAACCCAGGAACCTGGGTAATTTATTGAAATGTGGAGAAAAATGCTAGCACTTATGCATATGCTTATGCTTAATTTATAAAGAAAACATGGAGTAAGCCTTACCAATATTTAATATATTTGGTTTAGAGTTGAAAAATAAATATACTTAAGTTGGCAATAGGTTTACAAACATATTTAACTGATGGGGTATGGATTGGAAACAATGCTGGTGTCTGCTGCTCTAGACAATAGTAGGCTCTATGTGCTCTGGGCCATGAGGCTCTGACTAGGGAAGGGGTTGCCAGATCCCAGATAGGAACTCACTGCCTTCAGCTCTGCAGCTAAAGGCAAAGTCTGTCTCCCACCTGGAATTGCGGGAAAGCTTGCTTCACAGATTGCCTTGAACTTGGATGACCCAGTTCAAGTCGATTGTGTTTGTCCATTTATGGACTGACATGTGAGCAAGTGCACTGCATTATTGATGAGGAAAAAAACAAAGCATCCTAATCTCCCCCCCACGTACCTTTTCTTTATGAAGAATGGGGCTTCGCATCATATGTGGAATTTGAGATTCTCCATGCATTACCAACCGTGTCTTGTTACCATCTCTTATCAGACATCCTGATATATCAGGAAAATACCATGAATTTTTTAAGAGACTGAGTACATACAATGCAATACAACATGCTCCTTCCAAAGGAGTTATTATAAAGCTTTTCATTCCTTGTAAGAAAATCCCTAAATACATATTTATAATATATATTAGAAGTCTCCAAATGCATATTTAGATGACAAGTTACATATTTAGCTGTCCCAGAGTACTTATTTTAAAATGTTACAAAGAATTAGAGAAATTCCCAAAGACACATAAGGGTTTCTACAACTGTGAAGCCAATGAGGTTTGTTTTGAGAAGTGGTTGACCTTTTGTACATGAGGGATGGCTTAGTACCATATTAATTATCTTTAAAAAAATAAGATTAGAAGAGAAGCAAATAGAATGAATTCAGTGCTCACTGAACAGGCAAAGAACCTCCCAAGGTGGGCTCACCTTAAATGCCTTAATAAGCCAGATAAAAATAAACCAAAATAGCTAACTTACTCATTCCTGTTCTCCCTTCTGTGAGCAGACGATGTAACAGAACTTCCCTCTGTTCCTGTGCTCATTTAAGACATATTTGTTGATTAATTCCCATAATTATTTTATTTACTGTTGGCTTATTTGCTGGCTTGCTAGGTGATGCTGGGGTGTGACGCTCCTTAGCATGATGCTGATCCTGATCTCCAGCCCTCCGTGTGCTGGGCACAGCATCACCTTGCTTCCCGGTGTCGCTGCTGAGCACATTTGCAGCACCCAGTCAGCGTGTTTGCTGTTAGCTGGCCCTTGCAGCAGAGCACCATTTTTCCATGAGCCTCGTGCAAGGCTCCTTTGCAAGAAAAGGACTTAGAGAAAGGAAGTGACCTCCTTCCTCATGTACTGGCTCCATCTGGCAGCTTACAGTTCGGTTCACTTCTGGTTTATGGGCTTTTCAAAGGTCTAGATGTTTGCATGCATATACTGGATGCCCTATAAAGCGACTGCAAGTGTCTACATATTCTATGTCAATTATAAAACAGAAAGAGTTGTTTGACTGCAAGGAATGGGAAAACATGATGTGGAATAGTTGACTACCTAGAGTGAAGGCGCTGTTCAATCCAGTCCCTCTTTTTGGGAAGACAGATGAGTCTTTTGGGGTTTCCAGAGAGGTCTGTGACTTCCTAAACAGTTTAGCCCCAGTGACAGGAGGAAAACAGGACCCAAGAGAGCCCTTGGACGCCCTGCATTCTCTCTACCCGTCGCTGCATTGCATCTCAGCACTCCCGTCCCCCACAAACTTCTCCTCGGAGCCATAGTTCCTCTTGTGAAATGGTGAGAAGTGTCCATTTCCAACACAAGGAAAGAACAAAGAGTGATAAAAGGTCAAAAGAAAAAATGCTTTGTAGGGAAAGTGCTAACGTGGTGCTCACAAGTGGTGATGCAGAGGCCTTCCAGTTCTTTGCACCGTCTGAGATATTTCTCCCTGGTCTGTCCAGTGCAGCAGTGTGCAGACACACACTCTGCTTGTGGCAAGGATTTGACCCTGAATACCCAAGACAGCTTTGGGATTCCAGGGATGGGTTTCAAGACCAGGGAACCTCCTGAAATTGAGCACAGAATTGTTTCTTGATGTGCAGGCTACCAAAGCAAAAAAAAAAAAAAAAACAGAATTCAAATCATTCTCAAAGAGGTCTGTGATCCCCAAAAGTTCAAGAACCCCTTCAACAGACTATTGACAATGTTGCATGGACATCCAGGATGGTGTTTGGAGCTGCCGGTGTGAGCCAGGTTGCAGCTTCCCAATATTACAGGACCCAGTAGGTACTATTTAAATTAAAACAAAAACAATGACATTTGTTTGTTTATTCATTTATTTATTTTATTTGAAATGCAGAGAGACAGGGAGTCAAAGAGAGACCTCCCATCCCATGATTCACTCTTCAAGTGCCAGCAATAACTGGGGATGAGCCAGAACCTAGGTGCTGAAAACTCAGTGCACAGCACCCATGTAGTGGCAGGAACCCAAGTACGTGAGCCCTCCCCTGCTGCTTCCCACGTTCTGCATTAGTAGGAAGCTGGAATTAGAAGCAGAGGCAAGACTTGAGTCCAGGCACTCTGATATGGTATGCAGTCATTCTACGTGGCATCATGAACGTAACGCCAGTCACCTTCTGCACTGCGTTTTTATCCTGTGCTGTCTCTGTCCTGTAGATACAAGCAGTGGAAGGGCCTGTGATGGGTGATGGGTTGGGATGTGAGGAACCAGAAATTGACTGTGAGGATGGAACGGCTCCGTGGGAAATTGGGTAGCTGCACCTTCCCCATCAAATCCAGCTCATGTTTCCTGTTTTTGTCAGGAAATTTTATTTAGACTTACAACCTGGAATTCTAAAAATTGGAGAAATTATCTGATGTAAATATCCCCTTTATTCTCACTGTTTCCTTTACCTTCTCTGCACTTTGGAATTATCTAAACTCTGCAGGATCAGTGATTGTAGATGGAAGGAGTGACTGACTGCAGAAAAGCGGGGAGGACTTTTTGAAAACTATTTATTTATATGAAAGGTAGAGTGGAGAGGAGAGGAGAGAGAGAGAGAGAGAGATTAAAAAGCAGAAATGAATTGTTTGCTGTTCATCCTAGTTCCCATATGATCATGTCTTTTGTGAGTCCGGGGTGCCTACAATGGGTATGATGCTACTTCCCTTCATGGCTAGCTCTGCTTCTGGCCTCACCATTCCATAAGGCCTGGCCAGCACTTAACTCCACACTCTTCTCTAGTTCTCCATTGTAGCCAGCACTACATTAATGAGATACTCACTGATGATGAGAATAGTGGTGAGGCACATAAAAGAAATGGTTTTGTTCAAGAGAGCCCTTTAATGTCATTAACTCATACAGAAAACTCTCCTTACTACTTTTGCAGGAATTGAGTTAGGGAATATTTCTGGACCAACCAAAGAGTGGAAGCAAGGTCCTCTGACCCCAGCTGTGGTGCTTTGCATCTGTATGATTTGCGCAAGCAATTTCCCTTCTCTAAGTTCCACTTGTATGTTGAAGTGGAAAAATAAGAAATACTTGTTTCATCTATCTGTTCAAGTTGTATGTTTGGAGATACTTCCACAAGTTTTAAAGCTGTGCACAGTTTGTGTTTGTATATAATTAGCATAATTCAGGTTGATATCTCCTATCCAAAAAGCTTGACACTGGAAATGTTTCAAATTTTGAAATATTTTCAAATTCTGGAGTATTTGCAATATTAATAATGAGGTATCCTGAGACTCAAGGCCAAACACAAAATTCATTTATGTTTCAGATATAATAATATGCTTTATCCATATAGCCTGAAGGTAATTTTCTGTAACCCATCACATGGTGTCAGATGTGGAATTCTCCACTTGTGGCATGATGTTGGTACTCAAAATTTTCATATTTTGGAGTATTACAGATTTTGGAAATTCAGGTCATGTATGCTCAACATGTGAACCATTCATTCTTTCATAAAAACTACTAAAATTTTAATGAAGAAGAATCTCTATCCTTGAACTTTTAACAGGAAAGACTGGGAGTTTTGTTTTTAAAAAATATTCCCTAAAGCTTCCAGAGCAGTTTTATTATGTGATAATGTGATCAAGCATGAAAAACATTTTAAATTATAAACAGCAAATTCTGAGTGCCCATCTTCTTCTTTTTGACAAACTTTGGAGACTTTTTACTTTGATATTTCCATTTTATAAAAATTTCAACTTGGCATAACTCAAGAATGGGCATTTCAGTTTCTATTCAGTAATGTATTATGTTTTTAACATCAAATACACTGTTTATTAAATGACAACATAAACATTTTTCCATTTTTAAATAAGTATGTTCACAGTTAAAATCATCCTCATGTGTGCTTTTGTTTGCTTACTTTAGTTGATTTTTACAGTCTTATTTTTTACATTCATAATTGCTCTATTATTTTTAATTCATTTAGAGAGAAAAAGTAATGCTCAGACCACAGCAGATAAATTTCCAAAACCATTATAATTTCTTGTTTCAAAGTTGAAATGATTTTCAAAAGGAAATCTGTGCTTTTTCACCTTTGTTCAGAATCTAAAATAGCATCTATGTTTGCCAAGTTGGAAAGTAAAATATTAGGAGAAAATTTAATTTCCAAGTTCCCAAAAGGTCATGTAGAGGCAAATGAGGAAGATAAATTTAATTAATTTATTTTAAATAAAAATGACTTAAGTGCCCTTTAGAATAAAAAAAGAGTACCATTTCAACAAATGTGTTTTAAACGAAAGTGACAATTTCTATTGCTTAAGGAACAGTTATGAAAAAAGTAAATCAACAATGCTAAAGCCCACATAATAACCCACAATGAGTCTGTAGAGGTTATGACAACAGCAGCCTAAAGGGAACAAATCAGCTATTAAAATGTCTGAGTTCATTATGTGCACAAAAGCTTTGTATCATCCTACCAAGAGGACAGAGCTAGGAATGGTATTAAAGATTTCTCTGTATTTCAGATTCAGGGAATAGAGCAATTTTGAGTAATAACAGTAAGACTGTAAGTTTTGAGTTTTATTCCATGAACTAAAACAAATAGCCCTGCTCCACAAAATGCAGATTCAAATGTCACCATTCTGATTTACTTGAAAGCATCCTCTTTTATCACCAGATCCACTTTTAACAACTCTGCAAAAAAGAAAAAAAGAAAAAAAAAAAGGCACACAAGGGAACCCAAAGCCCAGCCAGGCCCCATCCTGGGGCTGCAATTTCTCATATGCCATCCTCAGGCCTGGAAATTATTGCAGATGAAGTCAACAGGTAGAGTGATGCCAAATAAACATCGTGAAAGTAGGGACCCTCCTCAGGTGAGGCTCAGAGAGCGCATGCTCTTTACAAAGCTCATTCCCCATTGACGCCCTGTTTGGCATCCCAGTGATTATAGCTGCCATAGCTTCATAGGGCTGAAGGAGGGAGAAGCAACTATGCGCTCCTAGCCAGCCAGTGTTCTAAGTGATTCAAGACGTGACATGTGGTACACTCAAGGATGACATATTTGAAGCAGTATGGTTTTTCCTGCACTCAGTGTTTGTGCAGAGCCTGGTAGTGCTGGTCAGATGTAAACATGAGTAAATAGATAAATGTGAGCAAAAGCCTGCCTTCCTTGAATTTATGATACCCTTTAAGGATTTATGGTCGGGTTTTTGGTAACTGAGCTGTGACCACTAATGCGATCCCTTTGGATGTAGCCTAGTTCTATGGTAATTTTGTGACTCAGCCTTTTGATGTTTCCTGGTTCTGTTCCTCTAGTCCCAGAATGCAGTTTGTTCATCCTACAAATGTGTGTTGAACACCTTGTGTCAAGCAGATTTCTGAGGCAGTAGATTGATTGCTATCCTGGAAGACTGCCTGGCATGAGACACAGGGAGAGAGCTATCTTGAGGTGAGATGTTTACACAGAGTTCACCATCCCTGAACACATACACACCCACACCCATACACTCACATCTCAAACACACATAAACATAATACACTCACATAAACACACACACTTGCACACACATACACACTTGCACACACATAAACACACACTCACATTCACACATAAACATACACACTCACACACACTTGCCCACACACACATAAACATACACATACTGGGACACACATAAACACTCACATAAAAATGTACACACTTGCACACACCTAAACACACACACACACAGCTTTTTGCTTTATTATTAAACTGATGTTTATGATAGGATTTTTACATACTTCGGCTGCCTAATATGCCAACATTTTATTTGCATTTTTAGAGTCCTGAAGGTTTTTATGATGAAGTGACCCCTTTTAAAATGCTTAGGTTTTCTGAATGAATCACCCCTGAAATTTTTTCCTACGACAATAGGGTGTGATGGGGACTAAGCTATGGAGTGAGGGTGCCCAAATTTGAATATTGGGCCCACTATTTGTCAACTTCACAACACTGGACACATTGTCTGGATCGTGTGAGCATCAATTGTTAATTCTGTAAAATGGAAGTTGACAATACCTGTATCGTGGGATTGGTAAGGATTCTAATATGATACAAATAATAAAAAGTCCAGAATCAGACACAAAATAAGCACTCAATAGATTAGTTATCATTTTATGATCATTATTAGTTATCAACAAACGTCTAAGAACCTAAGAGTGCTAGGAGTCAGATGCTACAATTTGGGACAGTTAGGAGCCCGTAGCTCGGGGGAGAATAATGGCAGTAGGTAGGGCAGTTAGGAACGTACTAAAGAACAAGTACACATATCACTTCATCCATTCATCTCAACATCCCCCTTTTCCCACAATCCCAGCATGAGAAAATATTGGATTCAATAGTAAGGATTTTAAGTTTTTAACAAAGCTTAGATTCAGATTTTTTCTTTTTACTTCATATTTACTTTCAAAAGATTCTTAGGGGGAAAACTGCATTGATACATTGTTTTGATATACTTGCAGGAGCATCCACCATCTGTTGTTACTTTATTAGGTGATGGGAGAAGTCTAAGGAGTAGCTCCTATCCTCCATCAATGTGTTCTCTGTCATTGGTCCACTTTCATACACCTGCCATTGGCAACACACTCATCCCAGTGCTCCAGAGATTGAGACCAACCCCGGTAATGGTCTTCACCCATCTTCATCATTCTTTTCCTTCTAACATTTCCTCCTCTTTCAAGAACAAAGAGTTTGCTCTGGACCCATAAATGCTGATAAGAATTAAGAAGATGAAAGAGGAAAATGGCAATCAGAGCATATTTATCACAAAGTTAATGAAGCATATGCTTTAGGAATCCTCATTTGACTGGATGACTCTGAGGTCGTGGAAGAGACCCTTATCATGGGGTCACATAGTCAACAGTTTTCATAAAATTTTCCAAGAGAAAATGTTTCATTCATATCCCTTAAGGGGAGACACTCATAATGCATAAGCTTTATTCTCTTAAAGTGATTTCCCTCTCCTATTCTGAGCATGGTGGTTACCATTAATAACTGATATTATTGTGGTTATTGTAGGCTTACTGAGTCCCAAATAGTTAAATGCTTTACTTCTCCTCCCAGTTAACCCTATTGTACTTTAGGACTTCACTAACAATGAAATATCAAAGGAACAACAAGTTTGAGAAAACAGATTTGTTGGAGGCAGCAAATTCTGTAAACCATGACTTAATTCCAAAATGAAAGCATCAAGGGGGTTTCTCTGCAACAGTATTTCTTATGATGGGGTTCATGGAACTCAACGATGTTCATGGACAATGAAGGGATCCATGAATTTGGCTAAGAAAAAATACATCTTTATTTTCACTAACCTCAAATTGAGATTTAACATACCTTCAATTATGAATGCAAGATTCAGATCTCAGTAGTATTAACAGTTCTTGTGATTTTGTCACCATTAGAAATTATAAATATTTTCATATCACATAGAGTTGTTGCAGATATAAAAGAATATTTTGTGTTCTACACTGCTTCAGATTCTGGTAATTATTACACCTGTGGCTAGAATTTGTAATATTGAATTAAAAATACATATAGTAACAATTGTTTTTAAAGTTTTTTTTTACAAAATTACAACTATTTTACTTTGTTTCTGTGCTTTTGTTAGAATTAATAACAGTATTCGGAAAAGAAGTCATAGGTTTCACCAGATTGCTAGTAGTGGCAATGTAATAAATGAAAAAATGAAAAGGTTAAAGAGCCCTGCTAGTTCTACATCTAGCAGTGAATAAAGATAAGAGACCACAACTCTGCACTTGATTTAGGTGACTGAAAAAAATAGGAACAATATATACAAAACAGCAGTTATAAGATAGTGAGCTACGCCACACAGCCATAGCAGATAGAAAGGAAACAAATGAGGCAAGCTTTGATTGTCTCAGCTTTCTGAAAGACTTTTTTGAGAAGGAGGATATCAAACATATGTCTTCAGATTTCCTGCCCTTAGGAGGTAGAATTGAGAGTTCAAAGAATTGAGAGTGGCTGGAATTTGCAGGACAGAATACTGGAGAGGAGAGAGCTGCACAGTCTCCTCCTGTGATCTTATCCGCACAAGGATGTGAGGAAGCCACCCACCTCATGAGAAGGAACCTTTAAAGGAGCAGGTGACACAGTCCAAAGAGATCACACAGGGCTGCTAATAATTTTCATTCCATGTAGCCAAAATGGAAAAGCATTGTAACACAAAGGGCTTTGGGTAAAGTACTCTAAGCTTTATTTTTTTAATAGCAGCAAAAAACATTAGCCCAAAATCAAGGCTGCTGTGATCTGCCCTAACAAAGCTTACCAGCAAGTCTCAAAAAGCTATCAAATAATGTATTTGAGTCACAGAACAAACTCAAACATACTTAAAATTTTTTAAAGATTTATTTATTTGAAAGAGTTACATAATAGGGAGACAGGGAGAGGTGTGTGTGTGTGTGTGTGTGTGTGTGTGTTTGGGCCCCTACTACCCACATGGGAGACCTGGATGAAGTTTTTTGGCCCCCAGCTTCAGCTTGGCTTTGTCCTGTTTATTGTGGCCATCTGGGGAGTGAACCACTGATTGAAAGATTCTCTCTTTCTCTCTCTCTTCCGTTTCTTTATAAATCTGACTTCAAATAAATGAATCTTTTTTAAAGAAAGACAAAAATAATAAATTATAATAAAGGTGGTGGGATATCACACCTGTGACAAGGCAAAGATGATAGGCTTCAATTCCCATCATTACATTACATTATGCAAAATTCTATTTTAACAAACTGGAGTCCAAGATTCTTCTTGCATGTTTGATGAAGTCCGTGGCTATGTTGGAGAATCCTATGGGGCAAGGACGTATAGGTAGTCTTTTGGTACTTCTGACGGCCTTTGGGACCTGAGAGAAGCCATCAGTCACCAACCAGTGAAAAGCCAGTTCCCTCAAACAGCTGTAGGGAAATGAATTCCACCCATCACCTGAGTGGTCTTGGAATCCTATTCTTTGCAGCTGAGTGAGCCTCCAGAGGACACGGCCCACCAATATCTTGATTGCAATCATTGTGATATATTTTATAGATTGAATTGTAAATGAAGATTGAGTGGATTATGTTCTGTGGGAATGAAGAGAATCAAGAAAGGCCTAGCCCAGTTGGGTGCTCGCAGTGTGGTGAGGTCCTAAATTCAGAAAAGCTTTGGAGTGATCTGTGGTGGGAGTGGGAGTCAAAAATTCTGTATTGACTATTCTCAGTTGGAGATACAAGGATTGCTGTTGTGTGAGATATTTAAATTTTATTTTTAAAACAATCTCAGAGCAAACAGTAGATTTTTCTGCTCTCCCTGCAGCCTTCCACTTAAAGCAATACTAGACTCTATTAAGAATTTCTGGTGAAAATTCTATTAAAAAGGATTTCATCTCTATGTTGATAACAGAGAAAACTATCTGGGAGAAATGTGGATTGTGTAGAGTGTTTAGAATATACTGTTATTTGGTTCTTTGACTTCAATTCCTTAAATAACACGTGAATTTATGAAATAAAATCGATTTCTAAAAATCAATTCCAGTAACTCTTCTATTGACCTTTTAAGCTCTCTAGATCCCTGTATTCAGGTCTCCAAGTTAGGAGACTAAGAAAAATGCCTGTCTTTCAGGTTTTGTGAAGACATAGTTAGGTGAGGTTAAAGTCCTCTAATTAGCCATCCCACAGCAGTGTCTACTCATTTGCAACCAAATGACACTCAGTTTAGAGGAGGAATTCTCCTCCTGTGAATTCTCAGAAATTATTTAGAAATTACTTAGAATCTAATTTTTAAACCCAGGGAGCTCAGAAGAAGGAGGTAGGATCATTACTGCTTATCAGAAATTACTTTCTGTCTCGTCTTTTTTTTATTCCCCTGAAAGTCCAATTTTGATAAGAAGTGAAGATTTGAGCCAACCAGTGCAGGAAAGTCATTGCAAACCATGATCAATGAAGCCAAGTTAGCCAGGCTTAGTTAGTTGCCTGAGAAAGCATCTTGCTGATGACCAAATCTTAAAAAATAATAAGTACCATAGTCTAAATGCACGCTGAAAGTGCTGCAGGGGAATCCTATATCTGCTATGATTAAGACTGCATCGTGGTACTGTGTGCTTGAGGACAGAGTAGAACGAGGCGGGAAGGCAAGTGAAAATAGGTGATTCCTTAAATTAAATGTTAAAATGATTGTGATTTTTGTCCCTCTGGTTTTCTGACCTTTTGTGCAGATATTGGAGGGGAATGTTCACTGAAACCTTTTATAAACATGGTGTAAAAATCCCCTAATTATTCTTTAAGTCTTAATATAATCATAAAATTATTTCAACAAAACATCCCTCTTTGGGCAAATGTCATGTTTTTGGTTAAGACTACCAATGAGTATCTTAAAATAGACCAGTGGATATACTGTCCAATAAATTAATTCAACTAAATCTGCCTTGATTATTAAATTGCAGTTGGTATTTGCCCTGCTCTGGCATATTGACTCCTTTCCATGGCCCACAAGGCCCCGGATGATCTCACTCCTCCTGTGTCCTCTCTCTGCTTCTTCCAATCATCCTCCAGCGCATCCCATTCTCTCCAGCCCAGGGGACTTCATGTTGCTCCTCAATAAGCTCATCTTCATCTCAGCACCTTTATAAATGCTCTCCTCTCGGTCTGGACCATTATCCTCTTGGTTTTTGCAACCTTGCCTTCATTTAATTCTTGCTTCAAGTGTGACCTTCTCCGAGAAGCCTTTTGTGACCACACTGTCTAAAAATCACTGTGCTGCTCTCCCGCTTCCCCCACCCCCAACAGCCACTCTCTATCTCATCACACTATCATTATTTCCACACGGCAGACACCTTGTAGTCTGAAATTGAGTTTATTCTTGGACTACTTGTTTGTCATTTGTCTTTCCCCAGCCACCCACCCCCCACCACAGGATACACACTCTTGAATGTCAGCTATGTGAACAACAGACCACATGCCTTTATATCTGCATTTCCAGAAATCTCATATAGTATAAAACAGTCATTGTGTTATATTTATTGGGCAAGTGTTGAATCTGGTACAAAAGTTGAATCTGGTATACCAGGAATACGTAGATTGATCTGTTGGCTTTGAAGATTTTGTGAAGTTGTTACAAAGGGCATGGAGCCAGTGTCTTTCCTGCATTAAAATTACCAATAATAATAAAAATAATGCTTATTAATAAATTCTAATTGACATGGCCAGGAGTTCAGGATGTTGGGAAAAGACTTCTTCTTGGAAAGTAACTCTGTGCTCTGAGGATGAGTCACCAATTTGGAGTGGAAGCTTGGTCCTCATATGTTAATTTCATTCTGATGAACTAAGGCCAATACAAACACAAACAATCCCAAAGGGATAAGATTAGAACTTCCAGTTGAAGTACACATTTGTAAAATACCGTGAAGAATAACTTTGTTCCTGTTTGTGTCCTCACATATGATGGAAAAAAAAAAATTCTACAGATATACCTTGGTTCAAGTCAGTCCCTCCCAGCTTGGATCCTGCCTCTTGGGCACACAGACCTGTGCATGACCAGGGCACACTGTGTGTTTCATAAAGGCACCATTCAGTGATGCTACACACTGATTTTTTTTTTTTCTTTTCTATCTGTCTAGCATCGTTCATTTTGAATCTTAGTAGACAGTCATGGAGTTTTTCCAGACCACTCCTGTGTGGAACTCCTTTCCATTTATCTGACATCCTGTAGCAATTATCAGTAATCATATGTGTCCTGCCTGGCGCTGTTTTGGTTGTCTTAAACCCTTTCCTTACTTGGAGTTTTGTTTTGTTTTGTTTTGTTTTGTTTTGATTGATTGTGGCTATTATTTAAAATGTAAGACATTGTGTCTCATCTCACCAACTGGATTTTTTAAGGCAAGAGTGATGCTTTAAACCTTTATTTTCTGGGGGCCAGAGCTGTGGCATAGTGGGTAAAGCTGCCGCCTGCAGTGCCAGCATCCCTATGGGCACTGGTTCGAGTCCCGGCTGCTGCACTTCCAATCCAGCTCTCTGCTATGGCCTGGGAAAGCAGTAGAAGATTCCCCAAGTCCTTGGGCCCCTCACCCACATGGAAGTCCTGGAAGAAGCTCCTGACTCCTGGCTTCAGATAAGCACAGCTCCGGCCATTGCGGCTGACTGGGAAGTGAACCAGTGGATGGAAGACCTCTCTCTCTGCCTCTCCTTCTCTCTCTGTGTAACTCTCTGACTTTAAAGTAAATAAATAAATCTTAAAAAAAAAAAAGCAACATAAAATCAAAACCCTTTATTATCCCTACCAGCCCTCGGCACCCGTCCTCTGGAACAGGCAAGCCCTGCGGGTACTGCCTGAGCAGCAGTTCTGGAGGGTGACTGCCACACCCCAGATGCTCTGTCTCAGCCTCCCTCTTCCTAGCTGGGAAATTCATGGGTGTTTTTGAAGAAACTAAACCTGCTTCCTGCAGCTGTGGTGTGTATCGGTCTGGAGCGATGTTGTTGTTACTCTGGACGTAAACATATTTCTTGCTTCTCTGCCATTAGAGAGTAAATCATTGACTGTAATGAGCTTGAGTTAAAGCTACCAAATTCTTGGAGTTCTCAGATAAAATGAAAACCACATTCGTTGTGGAGGTTTGTTGTTCCTGTGCTTTTCCTGTTCCTGTGAGCCACAGCAAATTGCGATTACTCTGTTTACAATGAAAAGGCCTTCTTTCTTTCTTTCCTTATTAAGGTTAGGCAAGGGTGCAGGGGATTTTATCAGTTGTAAAGATTACTTAATTTTTCCTGGGTGAGAGGAGGAAGGGCCAGAGTAAAACTAAGACCAGTTCTTTGGGAATCTGACCCTTGTGGCCCTGTATGTTCCCGGTCTGTTTAGTTAGTCATTAGATCCCTTAGCAAAACAAGGCATTGAAGGAAGCACATGGACAGAAAGATAATGCCTGACCACAAAGAGATGTAGCTACAAAACCAATTTAGTAATGAACTTGGATGTGGGAAGAACTTTTTATTTTTAAAGGAAAAGGATTTTTAGTGAGTGTACAAGAATACTTCAATTCTAGAAGGGTTAGTAGCACACAGCAGCAATAACAGAAAAACCAGAATCTAATTCTAATTTTTTTTGTAATATTGCAACAAGATTTTTCATTGCATGTGGGATCATACAGTGTACTCTGTATGGAGCTTGTAATTGTTGCCTTGAAAAAATTGTTGTCCAAGTCTTTAGAGACCCCAGCGGGGTCTCCCTGCTCCTCCATAGTTATCCAAATCCATGCATCCTTTTTCTTCAACATTCAAAACTTTCTCATCCCTAAATTCTTTGTTGATCATCTCAGCCTGAAACAAACTCTCTTGATCAACTTCTATAGCTCTGACTGCAGATATATTTCATTTAAATTTCAAGATATTCAGTAGCCTTTAGTTTCCTGAGGAAACTAGGTTGCCACGCCGAAGTTCCTCATGCTCTTCAGTGTATTTCCTAAAGGAGAGTGGCAGCGATAAAGCAGAGGGTCGGGAACATCATGTAAGACCACCGGGCTGCACGGCTGCAGTTCTGTACCTGTATCTGGGAGGTGGGACCCAAAGGAACAGATTTATAAAGTCAGACAGGCTTTGATTCGAAACATGTCTTTCTCTTACTGGTTGTGTGATCTTATTCATTCTCTGTGACTTAAGAAGCATCAGAGACTGTGGTTTAAAACAAATTTGTGCTCTCACAGTTCTAGAGGCCAGAAATTGAAATCAAAGTGCTAGCAAAACTGAGCTTCTTCTGGAGGCTTTTAGGGAGACTCTCTTCCTCTTCCCTTCCAGCGTCTGATGTTGCCAAGGGCTCCTTGGCTTGTGACTGCACTGTTTCAGTCTTCCCTTTGTGGTCACGTTGCTACCTCTGCTCCTGTGTCTCCGCTCCTCCCTGTTTCTGTTTCTAAACTCTGCTTCTGCTTCTCTTTTATAGGGATACATGTGATTGCCTTCAGGGCCCACTTGGATAATCCAAAATGAGCTCTTCCTCTCCCTAACTCAACTCATCATATCTTATGCCAAGTAAGATACTATTTACAGGTTCTGGTGACTGCGACCTAGATATATGAATTTAGGAGGGGGGCACCACTGAACCTATACAGTGATTTTAAGTAGAGATTTCAGCTTTTTTTGAGCTATAGTGCCTCACAAGTAAGATGTAGATAATAAACTTTTGTTGTCATGCTATTAGAAAAAATAAAATATATATTTTTCATGTAAAACATGATTTTCAGGATCACATAAATGGTAATAAGTCTTTCTGTGTATGCCATGGTAATACATTCAGCCCCTGCAGTACTGTGTCCCTAGACATTAAAGAGTGAATTCAATTACCACGTGAAATCTGCCCTGTGACACCTGCTGTTGATGCCTCGTGCTAAACCACTTCTACTAGTGCCCAGATCCATGCCACAAGCTCTGTCTCCTGATACTCCCAGATCTGCCAGCAACAGACTCCACAGCCAGCTCTGCTTCTCCCTTTTCTGAGAAGTTTGCTTAGAGGAGCTGCTGGTCTGCTGTCATAGTAGACCATGTGCTGCCACCACCGTGGTGTGACTGACTTCCTCAAGTCCTCCAGGTGCTAATGTTGTGCTTTGTTGTTTGTGATTCTCCATGTTCACAAACCACCCTGTACCCTTGCCGAAATGGAAAGACTCTATCTCTCCCTCTTTAACTGAACTACCTCTTTAATAGATGAGTACCAGAGTGACAATCCATGGACTACCCCACCCCACTGATAAATGAGACGCTGTCATGGATCAAGTAGGGTTGCCTGAATTTGTATTTTACTTGTATGAGGAGGCTTATAAGTCCCTTCTGTAAATAATCACATAATTCCACACAAGTTTTCCAAATATGTATGATTCCCAGTGATGAGTGAAACCAAACATCAAGCTAGAATACCATATTTCTCTCTTTCTATAACTTATCTTTGTTACCCTACCCACTCACAGACACACATATAACTGCCTTGCACAGCACCTAGAATGCAGTATTACTCAGTAAACAAGACTGCCTACCATTCTATACCCATGGTACTCTGTATGAGTAGATAGTCAATAAATACTCATTGATGAATGAGTATCTAGATTTCTATTACACAAGAAAATTGAGAATATCACTGTTAGAATGCAATCACTTATATTTGGGCTCTGTCCCTTCTCCTACTGTTAATTGGTTATTAATAATAAGTTCTAATACTTGCATATGTGTGCAAATAATTGTCCACATGGCAGTTAAAATGCTTACTGCCTAGACACTTGCTGTGCAATATTGCCAGTTCTTCTAAATTATTTTATGGCTTGAAAAGGGGAAAAATCCCTGACTTTATGTTCTAATATAGGAAGGAGTATTGCCAATTCTACAATACTATTTTCCTTGTGATTTTCTCCATAGAATTTGCTTTTCTGATTATAAATATTCATATTTTCAACTTTCCATGGAGAAAAGACAAAGATGCAAAGCTATATTTATTTTTCTCCAACTTTATTGAAGTATAATTGATAAACAAAACTTGTATAAAGTATATGTGTATGAAGTGCATTTATATGGTGAAATGACCATCAAAATCAAGCCAATTAAACATCACTTCACATAGTTACTGTTTGTTTTGTATAAGAACATTTAATATTATCAGAAAATTTTAAATGTACATTATCATTAACTATAGTTGACACATTATATATTAGATATCCAGAAACTATTTATCTTATAACTGAAATGTTGTGTCTTTTGACCAAAATTCGCATATTTATCCACTCCCAACCCCTGACAACTTCCTTCTTTGTCTGTTTCTGTGAGTTCATCTTTAGATTCCACATAGAAGTAAGATCGTGCAGTATTTGTCTTTCTGTATCTGACTTACTTCTTTCATGGTGCCCTCTGGATCCATCGATGTTGTGAATGACAGGATTTTCTCCTGTTTTAGGACTGAATAGTATTCTGTTGTAAATATTTATCTCATTCCCTGTATCTATTTATGTACTGAAGGACACTTTTCTGTTGTTTCCGTATCTTGTCTATTGTGAATAATTCTTCGGTGAACATGAGAGTGCAGATTTTTGCATTGATGATTCCACTTATTTTGGCTAAATAGCCATAGGTGGGATTCCTGGTAGTTCTGCTTTTGTTTTTTTGATTAACCTGCATGTTGTTTTTCATAATGGCTGTACCAATTTACAATCCCACCAACAGTAAAACAGTTCAAGTGTTTGCTTTTCTCCATAAGGATAAGAATTTTCATCCTTGTTTTAGAAACGAGAACCCAAACATCAAGAAAATTGTGACTTGCCCATATCAACGTAAATGACTCATGTGTTTCCTGCTGCAAAACTGAGATTGTCTCAGAAACAGTGTGCCAGGTTTACAAGCGTTTACTGTAATTTGTGTTTCATGGACCAGTGATCATCCTCCTCCCTCTGAAATCACTAGGGATTGACACACTGCAGGTCTGGCAGGTCTGGTTGGGGGCAAGGGAATTAAAGCAGTTATGACGTAAACATGCTGATATTTATGGTAATGTTTACTAGAAAATGCAACATAGAGGAGGTAGATTGATATAAGGCCTTTTTTTTTTTTTTGACAGGCAGAGTGGACAGTGAGAGACAGGGAGAAAGGTCTTCCTTTGCCGTTGGTTCACCCTCCAATGGCCGCCACGGCCAGCGTGCTGCAGCTGGCGCACCACGCTGATCCGAAGCCAGGAGCCAGGTGCTTCTCCTGGTCTCCCATGCGGGTGCAGGGCCCAAGGACTTGGGCCATCCTCCACTGCACTCCCGGGCCATAGCAGAAAGCTGGCCTGGAAGAGGGGCAACCGGGACAGAATCCGGTGCCCCGACCGGGACTAGAACCCGGTGTGCCGGCGCCGCAAGGCAGAGGATTAGCCTATTGAGCCACGGCAGCGGCCTGATATAAGGCCTTTTACGGAATGAGTTCTCATTAAATATTTGAAGGCTGAAAATGCAAGAAGGTCGGCAAAGTTGTGGGAAAAAACAACTTGAAAATGTTTGCTAAGTGGTAGATTTAGAAGTAGAGGAATGGGTGGAAAAGCAGAAAAGTTATAGAATTAGGGACACACTTTAAGAGTTGACCTAGTTACAAGGGAGACAGGAGAGCAGTTGTTTCTCTCCCTTGATCACATCCCTTTTACACATTATATCATTCTACTTGGGATTAGCACACTGACTTTTTTCTTTCCATGTCATTACACTAAGCAAAAATTCCTATAGTCCTATAAGACCCAAACTGGGATCATTTGCTTGCCTGCTAGAGCAGGAGATAGAAAGAAGACAAGTTTGAACCACTTGCCCTACCATCTATATGATCTGGATAAAGTCACTTTGCTTCCAGAGGTCTTAGTGTTTTCCTTCATCTATGATATGAGGGAAATAATTACACCAGTAGAATTGCTATGTGGTCCAGATGGGACAGCTAATATAACCGTGCTTGGTGAAGCATAGGCCAGAACATGTGTTATGTCAATAATAGGCTTGTGCCTCAGTTTGTAATTTGTTGCAGTAGATACAACTGCCTTTTTTAAATAAAGATTTTAGTGTATTTATTTGAAAGTCAGAGTTGGAGAGAAAGAATGAGAGAGAGAGAAGTCTTCCATCTACCAATTCACTCCTCAAATGGCTGCAACAACTGGCTGGGCAAGGCTGAAGCCAGAATGCAGGAGCTTCTTCTGGGTCTTTCAGATGGGTGCTGGGGCCCAGTCTCTTAGGCCATCTTCTGCTGCTTTCCCAGGCACATTAGCAGAGAGCTAGATTTGAAGTGGAGCAGTTGGGACTCGAACCAGCACCCATAGGGGATGCCTGCATCACAGGTGCTGGCTTTACCTGTTATACCACAACTCTGGTTCCCCAACTGCCTTTTTATTGGCAATCAAGAAGTCAACTTCAAACTCATTGCTAATTTAAATTGTCTGTGATACTGTTTGTGTGTTGTCTATGCATATGCATATGTATGTCATTTCTGTGTTTTTTTGTTGTTGAAAAAGCAATTGCAGCTGAAAGTGATTTCCATCACAAGAATTTATCCTCAGTTTGCAGCATTTGGTAGAACTGGTGACTGCTTCAACCAGTTTGAATAGATAGGGAATAAAAGGTGTCGAAACAAGTGGCTTAAACCCCGAGTACTAGCTCAGCAGAGAAACAGGCAGAGGGAAGCAAAATTCATCAGAATCACAGATTTATTTATTTATTTTTGATAGGCAGAATTAGACAGTTAGAGAGAGAGAGACAGAGAAAGGTCTTCCTTCCGTTGGTTCACCCCCAAAATGGCCACTACAGCCAGTGCGCTGTGCTGAACTGAAGCCAGGAGCCAGGTGCTTCCTCCTGGTCTCCCACACGGTGGCAGGGCCCAAGCACTTGGGCCATCCTCCACTGCCTTCCCGGGCCACAGCAGAGAGCTGGACTGGAAGAGGAGCAACCAGGACAGAATCCAGTGCCCCAACTGGGACTAGAACCCAGGGTGCCGGCACTGTAGGCGGAGGATTAGCCAAGTGAGCCAAGGCGCTGGCCACAGATTTATTTTAACTGAATGAATGCTGGAATCTGAGAAAGGAAACAAGTCAGTAAGGTCCACAGTCAACCAAGATGCTTCTCCTGATGAGGCAGCACCACCTATGAAGTGAGCTGGCTTAGGGGAATAAGTTCAGAGCAGAAAGGGAGGCATCAGGAGCAGCTGACTCAAGAATTTCAGTAAGACCTCATACTGATCCTGACCCTTTATTTTAAATTATTCACTGTTGATACTTTGTATGAGTATTAAAGTAGCACTTTCTTGGTTATTTTCTATGGTAGAGATATCAACAAGCACAGATCAGTTGCCAGTATCCGGGTTTGAATGGCTTGGGTGAAATCATCCATAACTGGTAGACATGCAGACCAGGGAGAGTAGTCCTTCCTCTAGGCTGTATCCATTTACCTTCCCACCACACTGGCAAGCTCCTTGGGATGGTTCCCATGAACAACCTCTTCCTCTCCTTCCTAACCAGAATCCCCTGTAATTTTCTATATATGAAGATTCTAAGTTTTCTTTTCAACCAATCTTTGAACTCTTAAGATCTCCTTGTTTCAGAAAGTGTCACTGTCCAATTTCTCATCAGCAAAGTTTCCATTGGCAGTGCACCCTTTTATTTCCTGATTCTCAGGCAGATACCCTGCCACTGAATCCTTTGTTTGAACTCAAATCTTTTGGTAAAATTACCTTAAGATATTTTGGGGGGAGAGTTGGGGAGTAGGACATCAAAATGGTTTTTATTTTTTGTTATTTTTTTCTTTTTGAACAATTTTCTTAATGGAAGACACTTAAACCTCATAAATAATGCATGAAAGTGTTCATGAAATACAATTTATAATATTAAGAACAACTACCAGTTATTAGAATTACAGTGACGTGTAATTCAGATTGCCCAGATACTATTTATTTGTTCAAAAATATTTATGAAATACCTACTGCATATAATCCTTTGTGCTAGCTACATGTAACTTCCAATCTCCCATGTGTGATACATCTCTTATTTATATAAATTATTACACAAACTCAGTAACTTATTATCTTGATTATTCTTGTAGGGATACATACAAGACATATATATATATTCTCATATAAATACACAAAATGTACTATTATTTACCCAAGATTTTATTTTCATTTCAAACCATTTTATACATAAATTCTTTATCTCCATTTTAAGTAGATAAATGGAAACTCCTTTGACTGATTATAAATATAGAACATATAAATACAATGGGAACAAAACAAAATTTTAGTTGTTAATAAACTCTGGTTAAATCTTATGTCTGCCATTACCTAAGTTAGTTAAAAGATTGATTAGCAGTAGCAGAGGTTAGAGACACATTTTAATCAAAATGAGACTTTTTCCATGAAGTGATCAGAATTAGTGAAAAAGAAATAATGTTGTTAATATATGGTTTGATATTACTTCCTCGTGTCTTTGTGCCACCCAGCAAGGTCTTGTGTACTTGTAGAACCAGATTACATGCTTTGTCAAGCCCTGCATGAGGTTAATGGCTGATGCATTATTTTGGTGTAGATAAATCTGTTTGGTTGAAGGACTGGGATTGCTAAGATAAATTGGAATTATGAACCTAATTCCAGTGTGGTTTTTTTTTCCTTTGATAATCTTCAGACAACACATTTTCACTCCATTTTTAGCTATTCCAACATCTTCTTGTTCATTTTTTCCTTGTTTCCTGTAGAATACAGAGTCCTGACTCTGTCACAGACTAACAGCTTGGAAACCTGGTGAAGCCCAAGACTCCTAAAAGTAAGTCCTGGAATTCTTGCAGTTGTATGTCTTCCTTGTGGAATTTAAATTCCTATTCAATTTAAGTTTGAAGTTGGAGGATTCATTTTCTTAGGGAGATATTTAATTTAATTTGGATTTATGTTTTGCCTTGCACTGGTATTAAATGTGCTTCACTGTGTGGTCAGGTGAGGTTTAGCATTTCAGATTGGCTTCTTAAATTAGTATAGCTCAGAATTAAGTTTGGTTCTTATTTTTAAACCCTATTTTTCAGTTTAGGAAAGCACAATAGGAGGCAGATAATAAAAATTTTAAAAAGCACAGCTTCTAGCATGCTAGTTAAATAGCAGTCTGGTTAATATGTTTATGCTGTAAACTGAAAAGCTTTGGTGAGAGTTTACAAATTTTATTCAATGTGAAGTGTATTCTTTCAATAATATAATATGTGTATTCTAACAACCGTGGCTGGCAGATGATTCACTTAACCAGGCAAATTGTATGGTATCTAAAGAAGGAAGTACCCCTCACTGTGACCAGCTGCTGGTTCACTCCCCAAATGCCTGCAACAGCCAGAGATGGGTCAGCCTGAGCCAGGAACAGCAAACTTCATACAGGTCACTCAGATGGGAGACAGGGGCTCAAGCACTCGAGCCATCGTATTACCTGCCTCCCTGGATGTGAAAACAGGAAACTGAAATAGAAGCAGAGGAACTGCTTCTCATCCTGGACCTCGGATATGGGATGAGGACGTTCCAAGCTGCAATCCAGTACACTGGGTCACAATGCATACCCCCTAGTATTTTAAAAATTCCTCCTCCAGCTGATTGTTTCTCAAAAAGGGGCTGGTTCACCATGAGATGGCAGTAGAGAGCAGCTTCATAGGTAGGTCTAGTAACTAGGTTTCTGAGCCATGGTAGGTCCTGGATCTAGTGTAGGAGGAGCCAGACTAACAAGATAAATACTTTTTATTTTCTTTTTTATTTTTATTTGAAAGAGTCTTCCTGGAAAGTGGGCTAGGCATGGGTGTTAAAGAAAGGCTTGGTGGTAACATCTGAAGTTAACAAATGTATACATAGGAAAAAATAGGAGAAAATTTCCTGAACCGTATCAACCACAGATGATTAGAGTTCTTATTGCTATCACACACAAACACACACATCCCCCCACCACACACACACACACACACACACTGAGTGGTAAGAAGAGGAGAAAGAGGAAGACAGGAGAAGAGAAGAGAAGTAGAGGAGACAAGGGAACACAAGAGAAAGGAAAGGAGGGAAGGGGAGAAGTGGAAGTCAGGAGAGGGAGGGAAAGTAAGGAGGACACAAGAGGAGATCCAAGATGGCTGAGCAGGGATTTTCATCCCACAGCTACAGAGTACACATTCTTTTCATCAGTGCATGGAGCTTTCTCCAGGATAGACCATATGCCAGGCCATAAAACAAGTCAACCAATTAAAAAAATTAAAGTCATACCATGTATCTTTTCTGAACACAATGGAATGAAGCTGGAAATTAACAACTTAAGAAATTCTAGAAAATATGCAAACACATGGAGATGGGACAATGTGCTCCTGAATGAACAGTGGGTCATCGAATAGGTCAAAAGAGAAATAAAAAAAAATTCCTAGAAACAAATGAAGATGATACCACAACTTATCAAAATTTATGGGATACAGCAAAAGCAGTGTTAAAAGGAAGGTTTATAGCAATTAGTGCCAATCAAGAAATTGGAAAGACAGGGTGTCAGTTCCTTGGTATAGAAGGTTAAGCCTCCTCCTGCAGTGCTGGCATCCCATATGGGTGCCAGTTCGAGTCCTGGCTGCTCCACTTATGATCCAACTCCCTGCTGATGTTCCTGGGAAAGCAATAGAGGATGGCCCAAGTCCTTTGGGCCCCTGCACACACATAAAAGACCCAGAAGAAGCTCCTGGCTTTGGCCTGGCCCAGCCCCATACATTGAGGCCATCTGGGGAGTGAACCACCAGATGGAAGATATCTCCTCTCTCTCTCTCTTTCTCCCTCTCTCTCTTGCTCTCTCCCTCTCTCTCACTCTCTAATTTTCTCTATATTTCTGCCATTCAAATAAATTAATAAATCTTTAAAAATAAAAGAAATTGGAAAGGCATTGAATAGATGATCTAACAGTGTGTTTCAGGGACCTAGAAAAGCAAGAATAAACCAAACCCAAAATTAGTAGGAGGAAAGAAATAATTAAAATTAGAGAAGAAATGAACAAAATTGAAAAAAAATTATATAAAAGATCAGTGAAATGAAGAACTAGTTTTTTGAAAAAAATAAACAGAACTGATACACCATTGGCCAAACTAACCATAAAAAAAGAAGACCCAAGTTAATAAAACCAGAGATGAAAAATTAGATGTTACAATGGATATCACAGAAATAAGAATCATCAGGAATTACTACAAACAGCTTTATGCCAACAAATTGGAAAATCCAGAAGAAATGAATGGATTTCTAGACACAAAATGAGTCTGAAGACCTAGAAAACATTAATAGCACAATAACCAAGATGGAAATTGAATCAGTAATAAAAACCCTCTCAACAAGGAGATGCCCAGGACTGGATGGCTTAACTGCTGAGTTCTTCCAAACTTTTAAAGAACAATCCCAATTCTTCTCAGACTATTCTAAACAATTAAACAAAAGGGATCTTCCCAAAATCCTTCTATGAAGCCAGAGTCACCTTAATCTAATACCAAAGATACAACAAAGAAAGTTAACTATAGAATAATATCCCAGATGAACATAGATGCAAAAATCCTCAGCAAAATACTAGCTAATCAAATCCATCAATACATCAAAATGACCATCCACCCAGACCAACTGAGATTTATCCCTTGTATGCAGGGGTGGTACAACATACCCAAGTCAATAAATGTGATACATCCCATTAAGAACATGAAGACTAAAAAGTATATGATTTATCTCAGTAGATTCACAGAAAGCATTTGATAAACATTCTTTCACAATAAAAACCTTAAGCCAGTTTGGTTTAGAAGGAACATACCTCAACAAAATCAAAGCAATAAATGTCAAACCCACAACCAGCATCATGCTGAATGGGGAAAGGTAGACCATTTCTACTAGATCTGTAACCAGACAAAGATACTCACTCTCATCATTACTATTCAGTATAGTTCTGGAAGTTTTAGCCAAAGCCATTAGACAAGAAAAATAGATCAAATGGATTCATATGGGAAAGGAGGAATTCAAATTATTCTTGTTTGAGGTGATATGATCCTATACCTAAGGGGACCAAAAGACTCTGCTAAGAGATTATTGGAACTCATACAGAGTTTGACAGAGTTGTTAGATATGAAATCAACACACAAAGATCAATAGCATTTGTATACACAATGTCATGATTGAGAAAGAACTTGTAAAATCAGTGTCATTCACAATAGCTACAAAATGTTTAAATGCTTTTGAATAAATTTAACCAAGGACCAAGGATGTAAAAAAGATCTCTACAATGAGAATTATAAAACATTAAGGAAGGAAATAGAAGACACACAAAAAAGGAAGAATCTCCTATGTTCATGTATTGTAAGGATTAATATCATCAAAATGTTCATATTACGGAAAGCAATTTACAAATTCAGTGGATCCCAATCAAAATACCAAAGACATTCTCAGAAATGGGAAAATGACGGTAAAATTCAAATGGAATCACAAGAGAACCCTAGTAGCTACAGCAACTCTAAACAATAAAAATAAAGCTGGGGGCATAACAATACCAGATTTTGACACATATTACAGGGCAGTTGTAATAAAAAAACACATGGTACTGGCACATGAATAGACAAGGCCCAATGGAACAGATTAGAGACTCCAGAAATCAGTCCACGCATCTACAACCAACTGATGCTTGACAGTCACACTCAAATCACTCCCTGGACAAAGGACAGTCTCTTTCACAAAAGGTGTTGGGAAAATTGGGTCTTTGCATGCAGAAGTGTCAAACAACACTCGTAGTTTGTAACCTCTACAAAAAAAAATCAACTCACAATGGGTCAGGAATCTAAACCTAAGGCCTGAAACCATCAAATTACTAGAGGAAAATATAAGGGAAATACTGCAACACATAGGCAAAGACTTCTTGGAAAAGACCCCAAAAATGTGGGCAATAAAAGTGAAAATAGACAAATGATAGTTTATCAAGCTAAGAAGCTTCTGCACTGCAAAGCAAACACTCAACAAAGAGGCAAAGGACAGAATGGAGAAAATATTTACAAACTATACATCTGATAAAGGATTAATATTTAGAATACACAAGGGACTTAAGAAACTCAATAACACCAAAACAACCAATCCAGTTAATAAATGAACTAAGGATATGAAAAGGCATTTTTCAAAGGAAGAAATACAAATGGCAACAGATACATTATAAAAATAAAAGGAAATACAAGAAAGGAAGCAGAAGGAAAGGTTGCCTGGGAATTATTATGCTTTTAAAATGTATATATGAAATACATGGAATGTGTGTTCCTTTTATATAAATGAAAACAAGTTATCATTGGGAAGCAAGACCCAGTGAGATCAGCAACAGGAGAGAAGACAGTTGTGGCAGATGTGGGCCATCTGAGACACCTGAGATTTGTGACCATGTCTACTTAACGTTGCCTCTTCTTTCATTAAAGGGACCAAGAACATATCCTAGGGTAGGTTCTAACATCCTTTTTTTTTACCCTTTCTTGTACAGAGAATTCAAACATGTTATAAAGATGAGTGGCATTTTTAAAAACTGCTATCCAGGAGATGATATGTTTTGCTCAAGGTAACTTAGCTAAATATTAGCATTACTAAGACTAGATTAAATTCTCTTGTCTTGATTATAAGGCCACTCTTCTCAAATCATAAGAACAGGGGCAATTCGATATTTTTCACAAACAGAAAAGATAGTAAGTGAGTCTGAAATTCTACCATTCTCATATTTTTAAATTAATGTTTTGGAATATAAGACAAAATTTGGACCACAAGGGAATATAAGGTATCATCTCTGACTGGTAAGTTAATATGATCATCATGGCAATTAACACGGATCCTTTAGTAATTTTATCCCTAGAAAATACCTCGGCAGTTGTATGTTGCTCTTTAGCGCTTACATTTTTCCTAAGTAGGAAGTGTGAAGTAAGAGGCCAAATGGTGAGTGTACTGTGCTCGAACTTTTTTATCTTCAAGGACAATCTTTCTTTACCTATTTCAGACTGGTAAAATAGTCTTGGTAAGAATGCTACATTTTGCTCTTTTTTTTTTTTTTTTTTTTTTTTTTTTGACAGGCAGAGTGGACAGTGAGAGAGAGACAGAGAGAAAGGTCTTCCTTTGCCATTGGTTCACCCTCCCAATGACTGCCATGGGCGGCGTGCTGCGGCTGGGGCACTGCGCTGATCTGATGGCAGGAGCCAGGTGCTTCTCCTGGTCTCCCATGGGGTGCAGGGCCCAAGCACTTGGGCCATCCTCCACTGCACTCCCAGGCCACAGCAGAGAGCTGGCCTGGAAGAGGGGCAACCGGGACAGAATCTGGCGCCCCGACCGGGACTAGAACCCGGTGTGCCGGCACCACAAGGTGGAGGATTAGCCTAGTGAGCCACAGCGCCGGCCTTGCTCTTATTGTTGATCACCGCAATGGCCTCAGGACTGTACTGAAAGGATGTGAATGCCATGATACAGTAGAAAGGACAGGACTCTGTGACCAGAGACACGTGTGTCAAATCTTGCCTCCATCTCTTATAATCTGTGTGACACAAGTCTTGTGAACAGTGTGTCTTGATTTCTTCTGAGCTTCAGACTGCTCAGCTCCTCCCTCCCCCTACAAAAATTAATAACATTGATATAAAGAAGTCAGATTGCAAATGAAGTGAGATACATGTATGGAAAGGAGAGCTAGGTGAAGTCTGGACTTCAAAATTGTTGAAAGTGGGAAATGCTGATATGATGGTTGGAACTGGATCCTGCAGTCTAAAGTAGGAGGTTGAATCACTGTTGAAAAGGCGAAATGTGCTTTTGTCCTACCAAGGACTACTTGCCTAGTTATATATAACTGTGAAGACATAAAATAAATGGGGTCCCATTTTTTCTCTGGATAAGAGTTTCAGAGTTCATGTTTGCCTTATGTGGCACCTAGCATTTGAAACTTCAGGTGAATAGAATTAGATGGCACCCTGTTCGCAGAAGAGTCACGGGAGCTTCTGAGAAGACAAATGCAAGCTCTGCTTTTTCTTTGCAGTCAGCCTAAGGAAGAAAATGCTTTGTGAGTGCTGCTGGCAGCCTTTGGAATAGGGACAAGGGTGAGTGGAGGAGGCAGATGGCCCTCCATGGAAAGGCGTGTGTGGTCTCACCCATCACAGCTCACAGTGCCCTCTGCTCACTGGATTCCCCCTTGGCTGCTGCAGAGGTATGCTGGGATCCAGTCCAAAACCAGTTCTGTGGGGGAAAAATTAGGATTTGAAGAAGTTGATGGATACTTGATAATATCTGACCAAATCTCCAGTTAGAGCCACTGGAGAGAGGGACTGTGACCACATAGCAAGGACTAGGGGCCAAGATACAAGGTCAGCTTTGGCAAAGCTCTATATCACAGGTTGAATCTAATAATCATGCTTGAGTCCCTGGTACAGATTACACAATCTGAAAGAAAGAGCTTCCAGCTGCTTTCCCATCAAGTCCCCGGGACATCTGTATGCTAACTAGAGATCTGGACCAACACTTACACCTCTTCAAAACATCAGCTTTAAAATTCCATGCATCAGAGAATTGGGCTTAATGCTCAAAAACAAAGCTTCTTATAAAATAAAGCTAATGGAATATGACTGTGAATGAATTTTAGAAACACATGATCCTGACTGCCTGGGGTCCCGTGGAAGGAAAAGATAGGCTTTGATTATCAGAAAATGATGAAAAACCATAACTACCCTGCTAGAAATTCACCATTTTCTTCCTTCCTTCTTTCCTTCCTTCCTCTCTTTCTTTCTTTCTTTCTTTCTTTCTCTCTCTCTCCACCCCTTCCTTCCTTCCTTCCTTCCTTCCTTCCTTCCTTCCTTCCTTCCTTCCTTCCTCTATCTCTCTCTTTCCTTTTCTTTCTTTCTTTCTTTCTTTCTTTCTTTCTTTCTTTCTTTCTTTCTTCCTTTCTCTCTCTCTCTCTCTCTCTCTCTCTCTCTCTCTCTCTATCTCTCTTCCTTCCTTCCTTCTGTCTTTCCTTCCTTCCTTCCTTAGAACCATCTATTTCCCATTCATCTCTTAAAACATCATTTAGTGACCATTTTGTGATGGTGGCTTTATAATCCCCCCAATTCTGGCCCTTACATGGGAAGAAAATATTTGCTGGAAAGCTCACAGGGTCTGGAAAGGCCGTGCCTTTCCCAGCTGGCCAGGAGAGCCGGAAGCCTGGGACTACTGTCCACAGGGTGTCTGGCAGGAGTGGAGGAAGAGAAAAGAGGAGGCGGCTTAATTCCCTGCTGGCTGGACCTCGGAAGGTACCTCTTTTCCCTTTGGCTCATGAGGCAGAATAGAAGGCCAAGAATTCTGGCTTAGTTCCTGTCAGCTTGTTGCCTTGCTTTTTGGCTTGTGGTGTGCACTGAGGCTGGAAGCAGCCGAGCGCTGCCTGCGGCTGGCTTACAACTGAACCATGATGAAGACAGATCCCACCCCTGCCCCTCTACAGGGGTCAAAATCCCTTAGCCAGAAGCCTCTCTCCTTTCAGTTTAGAGAAGTACATTGAGGAGTGAATGGCCTAATTGGTGGTAGAATGTTTGTTCAATACTTTGGGAATTTCTCCTATTTTCCCATGAAATTACCATAAACATAAACTACAAACACTTTTATTTCTAAGGACTGCAAACATTATTTTACAAGAGGTATATGGCATTAAGTCTTAAGATGGTATTTTGCAGCAAATGCAGCACAGCTCTAAAATATATTAAAATGTGATTCTTGAAGATTTCTGAGTTTTATTCTCAATAAAATGATCATTATACAGCATCACTATAGTAGGTGATGGCTCATTAAAGTCACTTAATACCTAGGCAAGTTGTTACATGCAAAAAGGCACTAAATCTTAGTCATTTTTTATCCCTTCTACTTAACAAACTATTGAGTCAAAATCAGTATTGCTCAGAAAATGGTTCCTTTGTCCCTCTATATTACTTGTCCCTTTTGCAATTAAGCAGAGCACTATGACCAATTCTGGACAATGGCATGTGAATGGAAAAGATATGTGTTATTTCCAGACTGAGTGAAAGCCCAGAATAAATTCTAATAATATTATAGTATGATTTTCTCAAGATATTATGCTATGAATGTGTGGCAATATAGTAGACATGTGTTCAGGATGGTGTAGCTGCAGGATAATGGAGTAGTCCTCAACTCCAATCCATGCGTGAGCCTGTGGCACAGAGCCCCTGCTGACACATTATTAGACGTGGATTATGAGCAAAAAATAAACATTTGTGATATTTAACTGAGATTTGAGGGTCAGTTTGTGACTTGTAAAATGGAAGCTGACCTAATACTAGTGCCAGGCAGATAGTGAACATTCAAATAAGGTTTGCAGAATCAAGGACAGAACTTTCATGTACCAAAACCACAGAGTTGCCTAAATCGTAATCAAAATCATAACCAATATATTTTAACCTTGTTTCTATTCCAGAAACTATGGTCAGTCATTTAACTTTATAATCTCATTTATGCTGTATAACAACCCTATGAAGTATTTTTCCCATTTTTTCAGATGAGAAAAACAAGGCTGTGAGCAGCTAAGCTTTGTTTCGTGGAAAACTTTAAAGATTCTGTTGAAACCCAACCATTTGAACTGTACAGTCCTTGACAGCATAACTCGTTTTCAGTTTTGTATATAATGTATCCTAACTACTTCTTTAGCTAGCCAGTTGTGTGTTTCTGAAGGCAACCTCAAGTGAAGCTGGAAAGCTTCCAAACAGTTAATCCTTATTCTTTTAAAAAATGTTATTTGTTTGAAAGGAAGAGAGAGAGAGAGAGAGAGAGAGAGAGAGAGAGAGAGAATCTCCCTTACACAGCCCAAAAGTCCACAACATCTGGAGCTGACCAGTCCAAAGCCAAGTTCCAGGAATTCAATCTGGCACTCCCATATGAGTGACAGGGACCTAAGTACTTGAACCATCACCTCCTGTCTCCAAGGTGCACTAAATTATTGTATTAAATCATTATAAGAGAACTTTCTATTCCTGGAAGGGAGAATTGCAGAGCAGAGTTGAGTAGTGGGATGGAGGCTGAAATATAGGAAGGTGGACAGCATCCCAGTTCACTCTATGCCAACTGTTATCATTAAACTTATTTAATTTTAAATTAAATCTGAAAACATGATACTACATAATTTTTATGTATAAATTTAAAAATACTTTCATGCTCATGTATTTGAGTGAATTACACTTGCTTAAGTTTTCCTCCTTCCCAACATGCCTCTATATTCTTTTGTTCATTGCTTACTTTTTTTTTTTTTTTTTTTTTTTTTTTTTTTGACAGGCAGAGTGGACAGTGAGAGAGAGAGACAGAGAGAAAGGTCTTCCTTTGCCGTTGGTTCACCCTCCAATGGCCGCCGCGGCCGGCGCGCTGCGGCCGGCGCACCGCGCTGATCCAATGGCAGGAGCCAGGAGCCAGGTGCTTTTCCTGGTCTCCCATGGGGTGCAGGGCCCAAGCACCTGGGCCATCCTCCACTGCACTCCCGGGCCACAGCAGAGAGCTGGCCTGGAAGAGGGGCAACCGGGACAGAATCCGGCGCCCCGACCGGGACTAGAACCCGGTGTGCCGGCGCCGCTAGGCGGAGGATTAGCCTAGTGAGCCGCGGCGCCGGCCTCATTGCTTACTTATTAAACAACCTTCACGAGGGACCCAGAAATCACACATGAATACTTACCTTAAGTTGTTCACAACAGTGTTGCTCAATGGAGGAGCTGCAGTGAAGTGACAACAAAGATTGGTAGGAAAACCTGTGCCACAGAGGGGTGATGACAATTATCCTAGATCTTGAAGGAGATACAGGCATGTCCCAGAGGGATTAGGTGGCTCATGCTAAGCACAGGCTGAGAGACAGGGCATAAACACTGTATTGGAGAGGCTGGCATTTCGTTCATCTATTCATTTTTTAGCTCCACTCACAATGGCAATTAGCTGACATAAATTTCACAAAAGGATTGGTAAGAACTGAACTTCAAATGCTATTTAGGATCAGATTGAGAGGGGCTTTGCTTTTCTTGATGATTAGGAGATGTCATCAAAGGAGAATTCGAAAGGACCTTTACAATCTTAAAATAAGATTTTACTTGATAAAAAGATAAACTTTATTATTGTACTCACTCTATGTATGTGAAGGATATGAGTTTGATAGGTATTATTTTTAGCTTCAACTGATTACAAATCAGTGTTGGAGCTTAGAAATAGCCTAGAATTAGGTACTATTTCTTCCCCTTATCTATGGTCTAGTTTGCGACCTTCCTCATTCTCCTGTTTCTCTGATAAAACCCTGAACCTAAAATCCTTACAGAAACAAACACTGGGAATGAGGGTTGGGGATGCATGAATATAGACTAGAGCTAACAGATCCCAAGTGTGCTGTCTGAATTCATTCAGTCAGTTGTTTTATTCTCTCATGAATTCATTCCATTTGCTCCTAAGACTCTTTGCTCCATTTCTCAGATATTTTTTCCTGACTCTAGTCCACTCACTTTCTTTCTTTCCTTTTTTTTTTTTTTTTTTTGAAGATTTTATTTGTTTATTTGAGAAGTGGAGTTACAATGAGAGGGACAGAGAGAAAGTCTTCCATCGCTGGTTCATTCCCTAAATGGCCTCAATGGCCAGAGCTGAGCTGATCTGAAGCCAGGAGCCAGGAGCTTCTTCTGGGTCTCCCAGCCAGGTGCAGGGGCCCAAGCACTTGGGCCATCTTCTTCTGCTTCCCAGGGTATAGGAGAGAACTGGATCGGAAGAGAAGCAGCCAGAACTAGAACTGGTGCCTATATGGGATGCTGGCACTGAAGGCAGGGGATTAACCTACTGTGCCACAGCATCAGCCCCTCTAGTGCATTCAATTTCTTAGCACACTTACTCCCTTTACAAAGAGGCCTTGGACAGTTCATATCATTAAGTACAAATCTGCCTTTCATCCCAAAATATGTTGATATTTGAAGGAGACAGTAATAGTTAGTAGTCCTGTAAAAGGGTCATACCATGTAATTAAATGGTGTGAGAACAGTGCTGATAAGCCAGAAAACTGACATTTTATAATGTGAAATATGTTTTATTTCCCCCCAAATATGTATTCATTTAGTCAAAATGTATTGGATAGATTCACAAACCAGTTATTTCCAAAATTTTGTGAAAACATATCCTGTCCCTGGAATTAATTACAGAGTGTCTGTTTTTCCTGTTCTTTTTTCTCCTTCTGAAAAGTTGAATGTTTCCAAATACCACATGAACTTGTACTGGAAGTTGCATATAAATTACGTTATCCCATCCAATAACTCAGGTGCAGCATGCCATTAGGAGTACCTGGTACTGCTGACACCACCTTCCTGGGTTTACCTGGACGGGGTCATTCATTTTAGGTATGTATAGAATGCCTTTCTATGATGACAGCATGCCCACATTCCCAGCCTTTGCCAGTTGTCTCACAAGTGCTAGCATTATTAGTCTACAGCAGGGAAAGGAAAAGAATGACCTGGAATAACTTATTTTCACCACACAGGAAAAGCTCAGATCACAAACTATAGTAATTAGAGATTAAAATCCTCATTTTATGTTTAGAGAAAAACATATTGCTCTCATTAAGATAAATTTAGTGTATTTAATGTTTTAATAAGCAGATGAATTATGCTGGAAGTATCTATAAACAGCCAAGAGCCACAGAATTAGATTTTTTACCAATGACTTTTTTGTTTTGTTTTTCTTTTTTTGGTTGGGTTGCCCAGTGAGGAACATCTAACTGACCATTCTTGATACAGTTTATTTATCCAGACTTGTGGTTGACGTCAATAACACTGACCAAAGGACAACACTGGATAAGCTGGTTTTATGCCAGATATTATGATGAAATGTAGAAAGCTGTGACAGAGAGAGTATTGGCTTGGTCTCCTCGTAGTTCAGCTCTTTATATGTAAATGCCCAATCAGGTGCTCATAAAAACTGAAATTATGACCTTCATTTTCTGTGGCTTGAAGTTAGAGCAAAAGTGTTCCATCAATAAAATCTTCAATGGTTTTTCGATCCTCATAATATCACCCAGCAATTCTCCCCTTGAGCTGAGATAATAGCAGCAATTAGGCAGCTTTTATTTCTCAACCCCTTTTAACATTTGCTGTCTTATAAATGAGCAGAGTGTGTGTGTGTGTGTGTGTGTGTGTGTGTGTATATATATATATATATATATTTCTGCCATAGAAGGAATGCTGGACCATGTCAGAAACAGGGGAAAACGATTAGCCCATTCATAAACTATCCTTTATTTTTCACTTTAGTCCCTAAGGTTAAGTGTGAGTGTACTTAGTTTGCCTCACTTTCTATCTTTACCACTTGTAAAAGCTGTGATGCAGTTCTGCATATGAGGAAGGAAACTAAGGTTTATGAAAATCAAGCACACTGGTATTTATTAGTGGTCACTAATGGCATGTAATTAAGGTAATTACAGGAAGGCAAACAGAGAATTAACTTGTTGGAAGTGTCAACAGAGGGCAACAACAGAGTTTAAAGTTCTCGGTCTGTCTGGTTAATCTTTAAGTCCCACAAATAGCATAAGGAAAAGGTGATGCTCGTCAGAATGGTTGGGCTAACAGTAAAACATTGTGAAGCGACCATGGAGTCTACAAGGTAAAAGCAAGAGCAAAGGGCAGTGTCCTGGGGGGGATGTGAGGTAGGAGTAAGGAAGGCAGCTGGAGCCAAGAACAACCTTGATGAACCATGGTGGCTTCATCAGAGTTTTGGCAGTGATAGACCACAACAGAGGCAAACAGAGTTTGGAACAAAGAAGTCTTTCTTCACCACCATTCTGCCTGTTTCTTTCTTTAGCCTAGTTGGTCTTGATCAAAAGTCACTTCAGGTGTGGGCATTTGGTGAAGTCGTTAGGATGCTGGTTGGGATGCCCACATCTCATATCACAGTGCCTGGGTTCCAGCCCCAGCTCTGCTTCCCATCCAGTTTCCTGCTGATGTGCCCCCTGGGAGGTAGAAAGTGATGGCTCAAGTACTTGGGCTCCTGCCACCCACATGGGAGAGCCAGACTGAGTTCCCAGCTCCTGGCTTTGGCCTGACCAGACCTGGATGGTGCACACATTTCTTGAGTGAACTAGTAGATGAAATATCTCTCTCTGCTTTTCAAATAAATAAAAATAAAAATGAATAAAATGTATTTGTAAAAAGTCATTACAGAAACAATTTTGCATCATCAAGTGGATGATAAGCTTCCGGGGGACAAAAGTTTCATTTTAGAAATCTTCAGTATCTTCTGTCACACTCAGTACAGAAAAGAGCACCAGTTAATAGGCAGGAGCAGCCTTCATTGTCCACCCAGCATCCCCATGCCAGCCTGTTTCTGTGTTTCCAGTTCAATTAGAGGCAGGCTTGATGTTCTGAACTGTGGACCTTACTTCAGTTATTGAGATCGACCTTTTGTGAATCCAATATCCACTCACTGTTACACAAGAACTCTGCTAATATTACTAATAAATGTATAAGTGCCAATTATCTCTTATATGCTACATACTTTATCTCATTAGAACCAGTTTTATAAGGTTGTCTTATGTAGGGTGGGGAACCTGATTTGTATTAAGTCGTGTCCAATAAATTGACGTTTTGAGTAGTGACATGGAAAGCAATCCTTTGGGATGAATAAATTGGAAGCTGTTTTATTGTTAACTGAATAATTGCAATATACTAGGTCTAGGGGCTATTTGCAAACAGAAGTATAATGTTAAAAAGAGAGCAGTCCCTCCAAATGAAAACACACATCTAAACGCAAATGTAAATGGTCTGCAGTTCTGTACATTATGCACTGCAACATTTCTTCAATCTTTTCTTTTTTTTAAATTTAACATAAACAGATTTTATGTATTTCATATAGACAGGTCTAGGAACATAGTAATACTCCCCACCCCACCCTCCCTCCTACCCACGCTCCCACCCTTCCTCTTCCTTCCTCTCTTATTCCATCTTAAGTTTTTATTTTTTTTTTTAAATATTTACTTATCTGAAAGTCTGAGTTGTACATAGGGAAAAGGAGAGGCAGAGAGAGAGAGAGATCCATAATGCTTTCTTGGTAGGGTTCGAAACTGTGTCTCCAGCAGATGAGGGCAGTTTAGATAAGATTTAGAGAGCCCTTTATGAGGTGAGCAGCCACAAAACACTTGCAGTTTTCCGATTCTAAAACGATGGTCAACCTAGGCTTTGTCGTCCTGAACTCCAAGCTGCCCCGTTTACAGCTACAAAGTAGCTCTGTACTTAAGTGTGTGAAGAGGATAAGTGCCTTTGGCAGATTTGAAAAGAGTTTGGATGGATTTGAGAAAATAGCAAATGTTTTAAACTCTTAAGCTTTTTTAGACACCTGAGCTCCAATTATTTGCAGTGGAATAGTTCCTATAGTTCTTCTTGAACAGATCTTGACTGACTGTTTCCAAGAATTCAAGACTGATGGATACAAGCCTGTTTTAACTCACAACCATTGTAGTTTCCAGACACCTCACCCTGAAGTCAGGCCACTGCCAATCCTTGTCACCTTCAACTGACATATCCAATGTGTCTGTAGTGCTCTGAACAGTAGGGGAAGGCGATTCTGGCTTAGCCTTTACTCAGTATGGACTATTTCTGCCTAGAATGCTAAACCCTAACCCTAGTGGGAGGATCACAGATGTATGTTATGTATAGCTCATAACTGTTTATGATATGGTTCTATCTTTGTGTACAAAATCCAGTAAAAAAGAATGAAGTGAGATTGAACATAGGAATTCTGGGGATGAGTAGAGTGGAAGTGTGACCTGTCATGTCTGGCTAGTGAGAGAAAGCTTCCTACAAGAAGTCAAGATATGAAGGAAGTTGTTTGTCCAGGAAAATGAGAGCAATCATTTTAGGTACAGCAAGCAAAATCATGTAAGGAGCCTTGATCAGCATTGAGCAAGTCATGCACAAAAAGGCAAGTGGTTTGGTTCAGGCAAGGATTCTGGGGAGAGAAAACAAATGATTAAATCTTTAAAAATGTCGAATTCAGCAATTGATTCATCTAGAATTTAGGTTAAAGTCATGTCTTAATGGGATGACAGCAGGTGTCATTATAAATTATTGAGTGAAGGAATGAGACATAAAAATATTTTTGAGAAAGATTATTTTAGAATTTTTTTGCAATGTATATGAGTGAAATCAGCATTTTGAGATTTGATTATTGTTTCTAGCCTGTATCTACTTACTGCTTGTTGAACTCTTCACTTAGTGGAAAAGAGGATACTTTTATTAATTTTAATCAGGCAGCACTTTCAATTGAGAAATTACTCTGTGACAGGGACTTTTAGGGGTTGCTTGCGTTATATCAGTAAACAAGTAGACATGAACACTTGCCCTTGTGGGGGCACAAATTCCAACAATGAAGGAGAACAGACAGTAAACAAAAGATGTAATACACAGGGAAATAAAAAATGGTGAGTACAGAAAAAAGAAATGTGCAGCAGAATGAGAATGAACCTGAATTCAGGAAGTGTGAATTCAGAGCCATTTATTTACAAATCCTCACCATTTGACCTATTGTCAGAATACTTGCTAGGACTACTTCATGTACCTTCAGAAAATATTAATAATTAATTTTTTTAGACACTGGCGATAAACCCTTCAGGCTAGTGAGGTATGCATGAGGGTATTTTAGGAGAAGAGGGATAGATCATCTTGGCCCTTACACTGATCTTGTCGCCTTGTAGGAAAGGAAAGAAAAGTCCAGGCCCTCTCCACTGCTAGGATGTGGCTCATCGGAGTCTCTACTTCTTTCCTGGATGAATTCATGCTCCAAAAAAAATATGGCAAGGAAAACCTGCCTGGTTCTGTCCACTTGGTACCCAGAATCTTAAATGGAAAGTCAAGTCTAGAGCCTGTATGAATTTCTATCAATTAAAAAGCCTGGAGGTGATTTTTAATATAGGACTTTTTGAAGAACACCAAAGGATTTGCTGAGGGATTAAACCTACTTTCTAGAATTCGAAAACCATGTGGCTTTTAATATTTAGTTGCTATGGGTATTTGTTTACTATAAAATGATGATAAATATCACCGTTGATTTCAATTCTCCATCTTCATGTCCTTCTTTATAAGGATTTGTTCAAGTCTGTTAAATCTCATGACCAAGAAATGGTGAATATGCTGGCTCAGGTTGAACTCTTCTCCATTTTTATTATTCTGGTCTCAGTTTCTTTGGTGGGCTAAAAATGCCCTGCCCTGTTTCTTCCATATAAGATGTGGGTTTCTGATTTCAGGGCCCTTACTGCTACATTCCTGTGTGCAGAATCTTAAAGTCTACATCATGTTGAACCTTTATAATGATTTTTGTTTAGCTCACCAAATTGCTGGCTGCCAGCTTTACTTGCTAGCCTCAGAAATGGTTTGGCCCTGCAACTATTGGTACACAGGAGGGCTCCCTGCTCTCTCCATTCTTTTTGGCACAATCAGCATTTTCAGTGCATTTTGTAGCATTCTAAGCATATCCTGGCAGCAGGAAGAGTGTTTTCCGTCTCTTTTTGGCAGTGAGAGTTATCTTCTGCCTGGCACCAAGCTGAAAACATTCCCCATTGTACAGTACTTCGACATTATCTCAGCAGTCATAGTGCAGAGGTACGTCCTATGCAGCACCATTAAATATCTTTACCCCTTCAATAGCCATTCAGGGATATTTCCCTGTACAGCCCTCTTTAAAGTTTTGCCCCACCAGTGGCAATGCAAAGTACTTCTGTGGTATTTTAGGAACATTTCCTGTGTAAAATTATCAAAGACCCTTGTACCAAGAGAGGCAGTGTAGGAATATGTTTGTCTTGATTAAAATCTATTGTTGGCAGAGGACAGACTTGGGAGCTTTATTATTTATGTAATTCCCAATGTTGTTGAAGTTCTTCACAAGTATACAAAATATTGTCACCAGTTATTTGATGAGGTTCATATTTTATTCCTTGCAAGTCACTTGAGCCATGGAGATGCTATGATGGAATCCAATAAGGCTTATGGCCCCAAGTAATCTCTGAATTCATAAGAGCATTCAAGAAAGAAGCAAAACCTCTACTATCTATATTCTGTTTTTGATTCTGTTCCTCTTTTCTTAAAATAACTGTAAATAATATTCAGCCTAAACCCTTTCACCGCCATGAATTTAGTCAATTCAAAGAGTAATGTCAAATTGTATAGTCATAGTGGTAGAAGGAGAGAGTGAGTGCCATATGGTTTCTTGTGAGATAAATCCCAATCCTAGCTGGTTTTTCAGACTTCTAATAAATAGACTATCACACTGGAAAAGTACATATTTGAATTAGAATAATGTAGTGATTTATGACTATTACTAGTTACTTTAGAGAATATTTTGAGCTGGAATTCTTGTGTATGTAACTTTTATGCTACTGAAGATGTAGAATTACCCAATTCTTAATGTTATAAATACAGTACTTTTTGTCACCATGATTCTACAGAATATGATCATATAGTGTTCAAAATATGAGCCATTGTGATCTAAAAGGCCAGGACAAGAGAAGTCAGTACTTCTGGATCCATTAAAGTTACAACACACATTGGATAAAACCAACTAAAATATGTTTGTTCACATGTATGTTTAACAGGCTACCTAGACATGGTCTGTTGGGGATAAAATAGTTACTATTTTGGAATAAGGAATAAGCACAAAATAATCACAATTAGATAGAGACATAACTATCTCTCTCAAAAAAATGCAGGTCACCAGGATCAAGTACATGTTAAAATGTTTTGCTGAAACAGTGAAATATTTTGGTTTTTAATTGCAATTAAATCAATGCCAAAAAGAGTCATGCAATGTTTTCCCCAAAGAAAATTATGTCAGGCTTAATTATGTTATATAGCCAGCTTTCTAGAATGATGTCATTAAATTGGGTTAGTTTGACCACTGTCCAGAACTGATGACAATACTGAGAGAAAAAAACAGAAAAACCAAGCAGGGTGGTCTGTAACTCTTTCATGAGTGGCAGATAGGCATAGCATGAGCAGCAGTATCATCATGTCTCATGCCCATGTTTCATACAGCCAAGAGATGTGGCACTATCCTCCACAATGCACCCAATTTTGTGAACACTTTCATCAGCAAGTTAAGGTGATAGAAGTCAACACTGCTTCCCAAAAAAGGAGCCAGAAAGATTCAGTCCAAGGGGCCATTAACATTGTTGATAGCATTTCCATATTTTTTAACTCTTTTGGGTTGGTGATGAAAGGACCTGATTGCTAAAGCTCTACTTTATAATAAACTGAATTAAAACATGAAGGCCAGGTAGGAGAATGAATTTAGGAGAACTTCCAAAGTTTTATAGTGCCAAAGTCTTTGCAAGTCCATAATCATGGTTTCTTGGAAAATGGAATTATTGATATTTTGTGACCAGGCATAAGAGTTCATTTTTATTTAAAGCACAAAAAAAGTATACGAGACCGAATTGCAAACAATATCAGACTATGAAAAGGACAGCTGCAGTCAATGTTCTCAGTAATATTTTCCATCCGTGTACTGAGTGAATTTGTAATGTGCAATTCATGTCAAGAAAACAAACAGATGTGAACCACAAACAGAAACAGCAATGAAAGAACTTACATAGATTTTTTTAATGAAGATTGAACTTTTGATGTTGATCCTGCTGGTGAGGGCATTGTAGGAAAAGGTCTTGTATTGATAAAGTTGTCTTCTGTTGAGGAAGATGAAGATGTTGGTATTCCCCCAGTAGAATGCTTTGAGCTCTTTCTAGTGTAGCTGCGCCAACTCTGAAACACCCTCTCACTCATTCTCATTATGAGCTCAAGTGCAAGGTTGCCAAACAGCTGAATGTGCATTGCAATGAAGAAAACAGGCCTACCAAAGAGTCACATCTGTTATCTTGGCCTCATATGCACCCTGCTGAAACCAGCTTCTCCACCTGGCCGAAGGCATGGCTGAGTACAATTAGATTTTAATACATTTTTGACCTTAGAAAACTCTCTATTACTGAATGTGCACATTTTTATAGGAGAAAATTTAGACTGGAGATTTAATGACACAGATGATAAAACTATACTACCATTGACTGAAACTATACTGTATGGTTTAAAAAGTCCCTCATAATTAGTCCCCAAAATGTTTGTCATAGTTACCATGCTGTCAAGGTATGTACACAGGGCCAGCACTGGTATCAGGTAAAACTGCCACCTGCAGTGCCAGCATACCTTATGGGCGCTGGTTCGAATCCCAGCTCCTTCACTTGTAATCCAGCTCTCTGCTAATGTACTTAGGAAAGAAGCAGAAGAGATACAAGTCTCTGGGCTTTTATACCCATGTGGGAGATCTGGGATCAGCTCTTGGCTCCTGGCTTCAGCCTGGCCTAATCCAGGCCATTACAGTCACTTGGGGAGTAAACCAGCTGGTGGAAGAACCCTCTATCTTTCTCTGCCTCTCTTTCTCTGTAACTCTGCCTTTAAAATAAATAAATATTTTTTTAAAAAAAAGCATGCACACAGTTTTATAGTCCCAAAAAACACTTTATAGTTTAAATAAATATTTATTGAGCAAATACAAGATGGCAGGTTTGGACTGTTATTACAATGGTCCTTGCCCTCACGTGTATGGGGTAAAGCAATGTAAAACAAAGAAATGTGCAAATAAATACTGAAATCAAAGTATGACTTTTTATATAAGATTTTAATACAATCTCTTTGTAAAAACAAATAATATGTACACAAACACATAGAATCAAAAGGGAAGGGCCTTGGTTAGCCAAGAATTTCAGTTGCAAATGACAATATCCAAATAAAATTAAGAAAAGTGAATTTTTTGCATCATATAAGTTGTAACTCCAGGAATGGGACTGGCCCTAAGGCATGACAAGTCAATATATGGCCAAATGCAAAGAATCAAATGATTGGCCTTTGTCCTTTTTCTTTCCTCTTCTTTCTCTATCCTCCTCCTCTACCTCTCTCCCTCTTATTCTCTCTCTCATTTCCTCCCAGTGCAGGAAGGCAGGAATTGGGAGCCTGGCTTCAGACACATAAGCTAGTCATACTGGAATTAGAAACATGAGAGGGACTTCCACTCCCAGTATCCACCTGCAAAATTTCAAGGAAGGATGCTGAGTGGACCTCCTTAGGTCATATGACCATCCTTACCACTTCTTGTGCAGGAGGCTGTGTGTACTGTAATGAATCTCCATAGAAACCTTTAAGAGTAAAGGAAGAATAAGTTCCAAAAGAAAAGTGGAGGAAATTATTGCTAATAAGATAATGCTTCCCTCTAACTCGACTCTTTCCAAGAAAGTCGCCATCATAAAAAGGTAGTTTTCATTTTCCCAAGCTTTTGTTCACACATTTATGATACATGCACGTTTATACGCAGCTCTGTGCATTTATATGTGTGTGTGTATGTATCTGTGCCTACGTATAGCTATACCATATTTATAGCTTACTTATAAATATAATTAGATTATATATATATATAATTTTAAAAGTTTCTTAGCACTATATTTCAATGACTTTTCCATGGCACTAGATATGTGTATGTTTCATTCCTTTGCTTGCTGAATTATACTCCATATTGGAGATGTATGACACTTTACTTAGTCCTCCCCTGATTTGCAGATACTGCTTCTAATCTTAAGCTTTAATAAACATCCTTACACATGCTTCCTTGTGCACACATACAACCATTTCTCTGATATAGTTATTCAATAGTGTTTATCTAAACTATTTTGCTTATAAAAGTTATTTCAGTCCCAATATTTAAAATATTTAAAAAGCTACCTTGTATATTCTCATAATACTGTCCATAATTTTTCTTCTTTGTGTTAAGCTCTTTCTTTTATGTGGGATTTCATGAGCAATTAAAGACAGGAATCTATTATCTACTTCCCCCCAGCCCTCCCCACCAGACTTGCCTCAATATCATTTATTGAAGAACTGTTCATTCTTGGCTGACTGGAGAATCTACCTCCATCAAATCCTAAATCTCTGACACACGTGCACCTGTCTCTGAACTTCTTAGTCTGTTCTATTGAACTATTTGTACATTCCTGAATTGTCCATATTGTTTTTATTTCTTTTTTTGTTTCAGCTATTGCTATTTTTGTTATATAAGTAAAACACAGTATTTCCTTTACACATGGTTGAAACAGTACAAAAATATCCAGGGGAAACATGAAAGACCCTTTCTTCTCTCTCATTACTTCCCTTGCCCGTCTCTCAACTGTCAACAGTTGGGAGATATTATTCTGATTTCCTTTTATGTGTTTCTATATATACACAAAGCTTTGTAGACATGTGTAGTTTGGGTCTTTTATTAATATAAACAAAGTCATGCTATACATATGATTTTCCACTTATGGGACACCTTGCTTTTGTTATGTAACACTCTTGAAGAGCTCTTCAATTCAATGTATGTAGTCAGACCTCAATTTTTTAAACAACTGCATAGGATTCCACAGCATATACTATGAGATAGTTACCTATTCCTCTTTTTCTGAAAATACTATTTTAATTTATGGAGCTTTATGGTGTATAAATGCTAGTGCAATATTTTTAGATGTTCCTACTTGAAGATCAGAGGAGGAAGCCTGAGAATTGAGGAAGAAATAGAGTTAGTAAGAGGCAGTGTGAGAAGATCATCCACAAGACGAGAACTGACATACTAAAACCCTGAGTGTGGAAAAGCATGGCCTATGTGAAATTCTTAAAGAAGGTCTTTGTGGCTAAAACATAGTGGGTGAAGTGGTGGTGAGATATAGGGTGAGAGATAGAGAGGGGTCTGCTCCTTGGAGTACTCTGGGATCTTTGAAGGAATTAATATTTTATCCTAAAATAATAGGATTCATCAAAAGATTTAATACCCACAGTGGGTTGAATAGTGAGCTTCCCAAAGATATGTCCAAATCCTAACCCCTGCTACCTGTGAATGTGATTTTATTTGCAAAAGCATGTCTGGGGCCGGCACTGTGGTGCAGTGGGTTAATGCCCTTGCCTGAAGCGTCGGCATCCCATATGGGTGCCAGTTCAAGACCCGGCTGCTCCACTTCTGATCCAGCTCTCTGCTATGGCCTGGGATAGCAGTGGAGGATGGCCCAAGTCCTTGGGCCCCTGCATCCATGTGGGAGACCCAGAAGAAGCTCCTGGCTCCTGGCTTTGGATCAGCACAGCTCTGGTCATTGCAGCTAATTGGGGAGTGAACCATCAGTTGGAAGACCTCTCTCTCTCTCTCTCTCTCTCTCTCTCTCTCTCTGCCTCTTCTCTTTCTGTGTAACTTTCAAATAAATAAATAAAACTAAAAAAAAAAAAAGCAGGTCTTTGCTGAAGTAATCAAGTGAAGAAATCTTGAGTTACATGGTGGATTACGTGGTGGGCCCTAAAACCATGACTGCATCCTTATAAGTAGCAGAGGAACATGGGGAGAGACTCACTCAAGGACAGAGGCAGAGTGGGAATTTTGCCGCCACCAGCCAAAGGACAGCTGGAGCCTGTGCAGTGAGTATTTGTGATTGCTGTAAAGACAGCTCATTTAAATGTAGGAAAACATTTAAGCAACCTTGGCTGTGCAAGTGGAATAGGGACCTAATTAGACATGTCCAGTTCAAGCAATGTTATATGAAGCTAATCAGAGTGAAACAGAAAAACCCAAATTAAACTGAAAACCTTATAACTACGAATTAGACTAAAATGAGGATTAAACAGAAACCAAAGATATTTTCCATAAGAATCCAAAGAAACACATTGTTGAAAATGGACTTGTCTATACAGTTCCTCACAAAGGGAACAAAAAGAAAAATGTGATTAATGCTTTAAAAGTTCTCCTGTTTTTCAGTCCATGAAGGAAGGAAGTGCACATTTCTAAGACAGATGTACAAATTGCTTGTCCTAGAATTCTGAACATTTGCTCTTTTGCCAGGACCTTAAAATGTGTGTATTTGTTATACAACTTTTCTGTATTTTTATGCCTATCCAACTCATATATAAAGATGTTTTGAAAAATTGCTTGAGAACTGGAATGTGGCTTTGTTTCTTTCAAGCATTTTTTAAGACTCTGGAAATACTTGAAGTGCACTCTAAAGCGTTTTCAGATGAGGAGATGTGGAATAGCACACTCTCTATCCACATAGGTTGTAATAGGCAGCTCATCATGCCTGGGTACTAGGGATTTTATGGTGGAAGCATTGGTATAACGTCAACTTGTGCCCCTTAAAGAGAAGCAGCACAATGTTACAGTGAGCTCACAATGCCCAATAAAGAAAGAAGAAAAAGCATTTTGCATATATTTTTGATAGTTGTCTTGGTCTCAATATCAAAAGTCTTAGATATTGACAAGTCAGAGTCCTTGGGGTATTTATTCCCTCCCATATACATTACCAAATCATGTGATCAGGAGAAACAAACAAATAAGCAAACTGAACTGCTGCATCCAACCTTCCAAGCTTAGCTGGAATGAAGCATACTTGGATTTCAAATAAAAAATATTGGCTGTAAAACAGGAATCAAGCCATTAGTTAGAATCAGCTACCACAATCAGATTCTCCAAATGTTCACTGAAGCCAGTTCTCATAGGAGTCCGCATCCCTAGCTCTTGGAGTTCAGTAATGGGGGCGGCAGGCACAGCAACAAAGGCAGAGGTGGACAGTAGTCTGTTCTTAAAGTCTGGTTCTCGCATGGGTAGAACTGTGCTTCCTGAAAACATGCCTTTGCCAGAGAAACACACTGTGAGATTTTGCTAGCAACTTCTCATTCCTCAGTCTTCTTGCCTTGTGCTCTTTTTGTTGGCAAGTAAAAGCATCATCAAGGTCAGATGTGGAGACTTCTATTTAATATTGAAAAATTATATTAGCACAAAATCCCAGCTAGAAAATTACATTATATCTCAAGCAGTTACTGATGCTGAGTATTAGAGAGAGATTAGCTATGCTCCAACATTCACAGAGACCCTCAATAGATAATCAGTCAATAAACTGAATAATTTACTGGAAGAACCTACATATGTATGTGGGCTCATAATTACACCAGTTACAAGTTTTGAGTGTTTTTTATTTACCAGTAACTTGATTTCTTGGTTAATGTGTATTATTTCATGTGTTTCTTACTATTTCCCTAAGAGATAAAAAGCTTTATATATAGTATCCACTGAGTACATAGTAACTTAGAGGATCCAAGAAATTTCTCCAGCCCATTATATGTGACTGAGCTAAGATTTGGTCCCAGGTCAGCCTCACTCCAAAGTTTATACTCTCAATCATTTTGCTCTTCTGTCTATCCTAGACTTTTGTTTGAAAGTACACTGGAGTCCCTTGTAAAATTTACGGCCAGACTGTTGGAAATGAAGAGTGGCTTGCAAAACTTCAACTTGAATAAAATCTGCAATGGAAAAATTCACGTCTTAAATTTATGCCATATGAAAGCTTCAAAAAGACAAAGGAAGTTAGCTAGAATGATATTTCATATATTTCTGTAACATATTCTTCAAAGTCAGATCTATTCCAAAAAGCAGAGAAGCTGCCTACATAGAAATGGATTCACTACCCAAGTGCTTGCCGATTCAGGCCTATCTACAGTCAACAACGTACACTGCCAGTTATTACAGTGACCTAACCATCATCTTGGCATCATCCTCCCTATTATTCATAAATGTCTGTCAAAAAGTAAATACTAGGAATTTCTATAAACAGCAACCGATGGCTATTGCTTTCTCTATTCTAGAAATGTAATCTCACACTCTACCTTAAAATTGGTTATAGCACATGAAGTCTCCTTCAACCATGCAGAAAGTGAAAAATGCATATTACAGAGATCACGACTATCTGTAAAAGAGCTGATAAAGAATCACAAAAGGAGTTTTAAACGCCCTAAAGAAATGTCTAAGCAGCATTAAAGCCTCAAATAGGGAACATGTCAAAACTTTTGTGTCCTAAAAGATTTCAAAAGTTTTCATGTTAAGTTTTATGCATCCTTGACAAAATTTATTAATATATAACTTGAGGAATCATCAGTATGTAAGACAAATGAATGCTTAGTGTAACAAATTTAACATGATAAATATCTGCTCATGAATTTGGCAGTATATTGTATTATAATTCAAGATATATGAATTCTTTAAATGTTTTTCTTATCCTTAAAATACCTTAAATTACTTGGAGGTGAACACACACACACACAAATTAAGGAATCATTCTGCATATGATAGCAAGACATTAAAATTTATATTTACATTTAATCACAAACACAGTTGTTAGAAGAGTAAAGAAGTTCCTTGTGGAAGAAACATTTGGCTTAAGGATTTTGTAATAATGTTTGACTATTCCCATGGTTTCATTACCATACTAAAATCTGAGGGAAAGAAAATACAATGGATGGTCAATAAAAAATACTGAATTTTTAAAAGGCTAATACATAAGAAGCAAAGTTTCTGGTACCTTACCATTTTCGTTTTAAAAATTCTGCTTTACATGGGGAAAACAGAAAAACTGGGAGCCATTCTTATGGCTGCACATGATTAAAGGAATTCCACAAATAATAGCCATTCTTGCAACCATCTACTCAGGCAAATAGTATAATTTTCTTTACTATAATTCTTTTAAACAGACGGGAAAATTCCATATTTTTTTTATTTATCAATGAGTTCTGTTCTCTCATGCTGAAGAACTTAGTTTCCAAACAGCAGTAGGAAAGGTTAGCTATTATAGTACAGGAGTGAAAGTTAGTCCTTTACCCTCCTAGTTCTATTATTATTCATGTTAGAACTTTTGTCTTTAAGTCCTGTTTATGGAAGTGTGACTCACAAGTGTGGTGTTGTAGAATTTGGAATGGGTAAAAATGAAGAGAAAGCAGGTTCTAGGACTTATTAATGTAGATGTGTTAATATGTGTGTGAGTGTATGTTTTAACTTTTTTTTGTATTCTATTGGCCCTCTGCTAGTTTAGTGTATTATTCTCTGCATAAACATTTTTACAATGAAATTGTTATCAAGATATTTTTAATTTGGAGTAACTGAAAAATAAAGAATAAGTAAAGTACGGAAAGAATGACAGTTTAAAATTCTGAAGGTTAACTTTCATTTTATGAGTACCCAATTCTCATAAATTTCTGAAGTATTTAAAAGATACCCTGCTTTAAACATACAAGTATTATGCAGCTTTGTATAATTTAAAGATCTACCTAATACTCTTAAAAGGTTAATCAAATTTAATGAGATTGTTAAACTAATCAATATTTCCTTTATAGACACATTTTTCACTTGGTCTCCTAAAGGTAATTCTCCAAGGGAGTTAGGAAAAAAAAAATGTTAACTAGAAAATGGAGTATAATGAAAGCACTAGGGGCCCACTTCCATTTTTCCATTAAACTTCTTTTTTAGATTTCTGATTACAGATGCTAATGTGTACTAATGGAACACTAGAGCTAATTTATCACACTTTCAGATTCAGTGTTTTCTCTAGCTGGTCAAAGACTAAGCAGTACAGCAATGTTCCACAGTGTCCATTATTTGGCATGAACTGGGCTTTGTTGTCTCTGAAAATGTAGGCCCAACACTCAGTGGAGGACATGTTATTTGAAGTGTTTGTCCTTTGTATGCTTAGAATATCTCCTCCACTATCTCACTGAAGATCCACCAACAGTTTCCCCACATCCTCAGTGACGTCAGAACCTTTTGCTTACTTTCCTTCTCTACGAGGGGCTTGCCTCCTTGCTAAATTTAATTCGTATTTCTTTGTGTCTCAGTTCCAGGAACTTGTGTTTTTGTTCCACTCAGACAGAAGTGACTTGATCACACCTTAGAGCCCATCAGCACTGAAATGATCCTAATCCTAATCCTAATCCTAATCCTAATCCATCTCTGGTAGTGATGTCCCACCCTTCCCCTGAGTCTGATGTTTACCCTCAGCATCCTCTCTGGTGCTTGGTGTCTCATTTTTTGGTTTGCAACCTTTTCCCATGTGCCGTATTTCCCTGTTTTTTTTTCTTTGCTTGGTCCTTCTTTCAAGAGAATTCAACATCCTAAACAAGATGGTGCAAGAATTTCTCCTCTACTTGGCCTCCCCTCACTCTAATAGATTTTGGAGTCTTTGACTTCCAGGCCACCAAAAACTTCTTGAGAAGCAGAAATGAGCAATACCTTTGCTGTCTCATCTCACTTGGATGATCATAGCTACATTCAAGTAGTTTTTCAATGTGCTATTAGTTGTTGCAGGTAAAACTTCAACAAGGATTTGAGCACTTCATTGTCTCACAATCCCAGGTTCAGTTCTTTAATCACACTCTCTAAAGATGCACCCATGTCTGACACAATCCCCATAATTTTGTTTAATCTTCATGGATAATCACCGATTTGCCGTGTTCTTCCTACTGTGAGAAAGAAGCATCCTATGGCTTGCCAGAGTTCATCCTTTCTTCTCTGTGTTTGATTCCATTTTGTGTTGCATCTTTTATTATTTTAATCTGTAAATGGTCCCCTTTCTTTGTCATTTTCAAAATAATTTTTATACTGTCTTCCCTAAACACCACCACCACCCCCTGCCAATGCTTTATTCTGGCTTGTCACTTCCCCAAGCTGGTGCCTTCTTCTCTTCAGTATCAAACAATATCCATGGCTTTGGCTGCCCTTAAACCATTTTTTCCAGTGATTATATACTTTCCAGTGATTACAGTATTGACGTAGTTAGTACTTTTGAAATTTCTACTTTCTGTCATTGTTTTCTGGTTCTCTTCTTTGTCCTTCTCCTGTAAATATCTACTCTCTCTCAGCAGATCAATCAGTTTTCTTGGTGGCAAATACTTTTCTAGTGCATGTTTGAGTAGGCTCAAATTCTATACTTGGTTCCAGATTTCCAGTCAGTGCATCTTGAGCAATTATATAACAGCTTTTCCAGTGTTTCTACCAACATACATAAAATCAAATTCATTTCCACAATTCATCTTTTAATTCTGCTAACTACAGCACCATACTCCCAATCAGCCACTATTGAAGCCCTGGAATCTTCCTAATCTTTCATATCTTTCTCATGCTTCCCTCTGTGGCTCTCTTTGGCTTTAGGTCAGATTCCAGTAGGTTCTACTTCTCCCCAGGTTATCTTGATCTTTCTGATGAAAACATTGTGTCAAGACCTTGGGGCTTGTAATAGGACCTTTTGCACAATAAATCTCATCCCTGTACAGCTTGGCCAGATTATTTTCTTTAAAAAAAAAAGTTTATTTATATATTTGCAAAGCAGAGTGCCAGAGAGAGAGAGAGAGAGAGAGGTCATCTATCTGCTGGTTACTCCCCAAATGACCAAGGCAGGCCAGGCCAAATCCAGGAGCATGGAACTCCATCTGGGTCTCCCACAAGGGTGGCATTGTCCCAAGCACTTGGGCCATCTTCCGCTGCTTCCCCTGGTGCAGTATCAGGGAGCTGGATCAGAAGCAGGTCAGTGAACCAGATTCTGATATGTGATGCTGGTGTTACAGGCAGTGGGCTAACCCACAGTGCCACAGCTTTGGGCCCCAGATCACTCTCTCAGAGCATGATTTCAGTCCCACTAAAATCCTCATTGATTCCCTGCTGCCTTTCGATCTAAACCCATCCTCCAAACAGTGACAGTTACTGACTTCATATTTTGGTCCATCCTGTTCTGATGTTGCCTCCCATAACACCACTTTAAAAAGAATCACTATCTTCCTCAATTTGTATTTATGAAGCACATGGCACTTGTATAGCTTAAATAAAAGGTTTCTGGGTTTAAAAAGAAATGTGTTGGGGCTGGCATCGTGTCAAAGCAGGTAAAGCCACCACCTATGACTCTGGCATCCCATATGGGCACCAATTTGTGTTCGGGCTGCTCTATTTACAATCCAGCTCCCTGCCTGGGAAAAGCAGCAGAGGATGCCTGAGAGTTTGGGCCCCTGCCACCCACATCACAGACCCAGATGGAGTTCCAAGCTCCTGGATTCAGCCTGGCACAGTCTTGGCTGGTGCACCCATCTGGGGAGTGACCCAGTAGATGGAAGATTCTCTCTCTGTCTTTCTCCCCCCCCCACTCTCCCTCTCTCCCTCATTCCCTCTCTCCCTCTCTCCCTATCTCCCTCTCTCTGTGTAACTCTGATTTTCAAATAAATCAATCTTTAAAAACAAAACATAAAACATGTTTACTTGACAATAAAATGAATGACCCAGTTACAATCTGCATTTCTACATTGTGCTTATCATTCCATGTTCCTAAGATTTAGTAGTGGGCATGGTAGAACTTACATCCTATGCTTTTCTTTATTTTTTTAATAAATGTAAATTTACAAAGTGCAACTTTTGCATTGTTGTGGCTTTTCCCCCCATAACCTTCCTCCCACCTGCAACCATCCCATCTCCCACTCCCTCTCCCATCCCACTCTTTTTTTTTTTTTTTTTTTTTTTTGACAGGCAGAGTGGACAGAGAGACAGAGAGAAAGGTCTTCCTTTGCCATTGGTTCACCTTCCAATGGCTGCCACGGCTGGCGTGCCGCGGCCGGTGCACCGTGCTGATCCGAAGGCAGGAGCCAGGTGCTTCTCCTGGTCTCCCATGCGGGTGCAGGGCCCAAGCACTTGGGCCATCCTCCACTGCACTCCCTGGCCACAGCAGAGAGCTGGCCTGGAAGAGGGGCAACCGGGACAGAATCCGGCGCCCCGACCGGGACTAGAACCTGGTGTGCCAGTGCCGCAAGGTGGAGGATTAGCCTATTGAGCCACGGCGCCGACTCAAAGACAATCACCCCTAGCCGCACACCCCATCCCACTCTTCATCAAGATTCATTTTAGACTCGTAGAATGGCAAATGCCCTAAACAGCACTTTGACCTCAGAATCAACCCTTGTGGCATTCGGATCTGCTAAAAGGTCCATGAGAGTTTCGCAGGCAAGGAAAGCCAAGACACTGTGGTAAAAACGACCTGAATAAAAGATCTTGGTGAATGAGATCCCAGCAGAAAGAACGGGCCATCAAAGAAGGAGGCACCTTTCTCTGAAGGGAGGAAGGAACCTCCACTGTGATATGGCCTTGACTAAATAACATCCTATGCTTTTCAAGGAAAGAAATACTCCTTTCCGCTCCTAAAGATTGAGAGTTATCGACCAACCTGGAAGGAAAATGCAAAACTGGTAAATTTGGTTTTGGCACCTCTCATCTCTTTTTCCTGTTTGTTATTCTGTTTCCTGAATCTCTCATCAATCGGTAAATATATCAATTAGCAAATTTTGGGGACTGGAAAGGAGGCCCTTTCAGCTGATTCACACGCCAAAATTACCACAAAAGCCAGGGCTAGGCAGAATTGAAGCCAACACTCAATCCAGGTCTACGGTATGGGCAGTAGGGCCCAGGTACATGGGCCATCATGTGCTGCCACTTGGGTACCCTAGCATGAAGCTGAGTTGGAAACAGAGGAGCCAGGACTCAATCTCAGGTGTCTGTATATAAGATGCAGGTATCCCAAGCAGTGGCTTAGCCCTCTGTGCCACAACGTTCCCAACATTATTTTAGAATTAACAATCCAAAGAATTCAAGTCCCTTTGACTTTTTAAACTTGTAGACATATTTAGAACATAATAATATTGTCAATTAGTGCCAATAACAGCATGTTTCTGGCTCTATATTGCCACAAATTATGAAAGCGGGTAGGGGCCAGTGTTGTGGCACAGCAGATTAAAGCCCCAGCCTTCATGCCAGCATCCTGTATGGGCGCTGGTTCGAGTCCCGGCTGCTCCACTTCCCATCCAGCTCTCTGCTATGGCCTGGGAAAGCAGTACAAAATGGCCCAAACCCTTGGGCCCCTGCACCCACATGCGAGATCCGGAAGAAGCTTCTGGCTCCTGGCTTTGGACCGGCTCAGCTCTGGCCATTTTGGTCATTTGGGGAGTGAACCAGTGATGGAAGACCTCTCTCTGTCTCTGTCTCTACCTCTCTCTGTAACTCTGCCTTTCAAATGAATAAAATAAATCTTTAAAAAACAAGAAAGTGGGTAAACACATTTCTATCAAATTTGTAGGATGTGACTGAAAATGTATGTGATATGTAAAATGTTGTCTTGGGGGAGGAGGTAGAGCTTGGAAACAGATCAAAGGAATCAGTACCGTCCTCTTAAAGAGCTACCTGATGTATAAGAGTTCCTCTTAAGGACAGAGAAAATAGTGGCCTCCAATCTGAGCTGGAAATTCCAAATCTCAGGGTACATATTCCAGGTAGTTTTGTAGAAGTAGTGTTCTCACTATTGTCACCTACTTGTACTGCGTGCAGTAGTTTGTAAGAGCAAACTATTTAATGATGTATTGATTCTCTCAAGTAACCCAGTGGAAAACAGCCATTAATAATTAAATTATTGTGATACACTTTTGTTTTTGTTCTGTACTTTCTTTATCATTTTTCTATACATCATTTCAATTTAGTGCCTAAAATGATTTTTACAATTTAGATAGTATAAATTTCAGATGAGGAGATACAAGATCACAAAGATTAAGAAACTTATTAAAGATTGCACAGATAGTAAATGCTGGGAGTAGGACCAAGATCAAGCTCCAAGGCAAAAAGTCCTTTTCCTTTCTAGCCCCTCTTACCTGTCCCCAGAAATGATTTTTCTATCCCTGTCTCTATCCTTCCCAGTCTCCTGCCTAGGGCTACTCCTTGCTCCCTCCCCTAGACCCTGCATAACTTCCACTGTTTATTTGCAAAGACAGGTAAGACTAACCACAGGATGAAATAGTTTTTGTCATTTATATCAAAATTTATTAGAGATGTATTACTTTATAGCTTCACCAAATTATAACTAACAATAAACATTTTAATAGAATGATTAATGTCATGTTATTTTATATTAAATACCTTGCCTGATAAAATGTGGTGAATAGATCATGATTTCAGGATCGATTTAAGATAATTATGGTACTTCCAATTACATGATTTTAAGCCATATATTATTTCTCAGGATTATGTCACTTATGAACCTGGGGACTCAACTTTGTCTATAAATTGCTTATAGTTTCTTGGAAACAAAGGCTGTTTAAATAAAAGATAGAGGTATGTCTGGAAAGCTTGAAATTGCAGTTCTAAAGCTTTTGCTGGTAAATCATGTGTTTATAGCCTGTTATTTTTCCCCCATACAACACTAGGCTCACAGATGGTAGAATGAGTGATTGTCTCAGTAAGTCAAGCTTTTTTTAATTTTCTTAATCTCCAATGAATGCAGGCTATACCACTCATTTTTTAAAAAATGTATTGGAAGCTGTAAAATATAAATTTTTCTAAACACAAAAAACAGGGCAATGCCAGTATTCCTATCCTCAGAAGTTCTTGACATCGCCTTGCCTATTTGAAGAGTAGCTGCTCATGGTTTGGCTCTTAACACCACAATGATATAGCCCAAACCCTCCCTCCACCTGACCCAAAACCCCTTAGGTAATGCAATACTACCAGACTGTGGTGTCTTGTAAAGTCATTTTCATTGCTAGTTTCATAGCCAATCAGATGAAACACTAGCAGAATGGCCCTTCTGATGAAGAAAAGAGGCTTGTTCTTTCAAGAAGCCACTCTGCCTTTGGGAAATCTCTCTTTGTTTTACAGGTACTTGATGGGTTCACGAGAACCTGATTATATTCACAGGCTACACCTTCATTCTGTCTGTAGCTCTTTAACAAATGCCTCAAAATGTAACTGGGCAACTAAATTATACATGGAAAAATAACGAAGATACCAACATCTGCCAACAATTCCTAAATTGCATATTTCTATGCCCAATAATTGTGATTTTATTCCATATATTTATGTAATTTACAATAATTTAGACCATGATATAATCAAAGCAAGACTTTATTCCATATTTAAATAAAGTAGTAAAATTAAGATAATTTTATATGAATTTTATGAAACACACATCATTCTCCACTGCTTTCAAATACCCTATTAACCAGGGTTATCGTTCAGTAGTTTCATAGTAGAATTATTTGATGAATCTTGACAAATGCCAATTTCCAGATTACCCTCAGATAGGCTCCAGAAATAAATACCTACCTTGGTAACTTGTCCCTTCTGCTGTTTTTCTAAATCTGTTTCAAAGGTCTCTTTGCCAATCCTAACAGATAATAATAATTTGCATCATGTCATTTAAAGAGTTGATTGGTTCAGGCTTACAATTAGAAAGATAAATTTGCCTCCACTTACATATAGATATTCAACAGACATGAGAATCTTGAATCATTACTAAGTTTTGCTTTTGACTTCACTTTGGAAAAGTCAGTAATTATGCCTCAGTTACTACACCTGTGAAACAGGTATGCTTTTTTTTTTTTTTTTTTTTGTACAAATAATCCTGGTTAACTAGTGTTGTATAATTGCTTCCTGGCAGTAGAGGGAAGTATTAGTCTGGATTTTTTTTTAAGATTTATTTATTTATCTGAAAGGCAGAGTCACAGAGATGCAGAGGCATCGAGAGAGAGAGAGAGAGAGAGAGAATTTTTCATCTGCTGGTTCACTCCCCACATGGCTGTAATTGCTGGAGCTGGGATGATCCAAAGTCAGGAGCCTTGAGCTTCCTCTGGGTCTCCCGCATAGGTGCAGGGGCCCAAGGACTTGGGCCATCTTTCACTGCTTTCCCAGGCCATAGCAGAGAGCTGGATCAGAAATGGAGCAGCTAGAACTCGAACCGGCACCCATATGGTATGCTAGCACCACAGGCAGTGGCTTTATCCACTATGCCACAGCACCAACCCCTGGTCTGGTCATTTTTAAAGAAGGCACTGTAGGGGCCGGCGCCGAGGCTCACTTGGTTAATCCTCTGCCTACGGCACCAGTATCCCATATGGGCACCGGGTGCTAGTCCCGGTTGCTCCTCTTTCAGTCCAGCTCTCTGCTGTGGCCCCGGAGGGCAGTGGAGGATGGCACAGTGCTTGGGCCCCTGCACCCACATGGGAGACCAGGAAGAAGCACCTGGTTCCTGGCTTCGAATCGGCGCAGCGCTGACCATGGTGGCCGTTTGGGGAGTGAACCAACGGGAGGAAGACCTTTCTCTTTGTCTCTCTCACTGTCTATAACTCTACCTGTCAAATAAATAAATAAACTTAAAAAAAAAGGCACTGTAGAAAATTAAGGTAACTTTTGACACTTTGACTAATGGGATTACCCTCTCCTCAAAAAAGCACTTACCCTCTTCAGTTCCCACAGTTTCAACAGCTGTATAATTTCTGTTGGAAATCTAGCTTTCAGGGTTCCAGGGTTGAAACTAAACAGAGACCTCCCTGAGTGCTGGGAGATGTATTACTGATAAGAGTTATTTTCAGGGTAGAATGTTCCCCTCCCATAAATTTTCTTGCTACTTTCTCACTTCCTTTTCTTGTCTCATGTGTCCTTTCTCCACTTCTTTGTCAAAGAAAGCAAAAGAAATTATATGTAGCAGAATACCCAGGACTGCAAAGCTTTACCATGTAGCAAGAAGTTGCAGTGGGCTTAGGAGAAGGATCCTATGTGGGACCAAAGATAGATTTTTCTCCACTGTCTTGATAATGAGACATCATTCTGTCTTCTTACCTTGCAAGTTCAGATTTACATTTTAGACATAGGCTTTCTTTGAGGAAGAATATCTCTATCTTCCCTTAATTAATACATGAAATCAAGTTTTTCCCTTCCACTGAGGAAGATAGGTCTTTGACAGAGGGTATCTGGAAATTGTTAGTAGCATTAACAAATGAGAGGGTCATCCAGGGCCAAAGAGCTGAATGTGAGTTCTTTAATAAACCACTATGTGATGCATTAAAAGAAATTAAATTACATCACTCACATTAATTGGCAAAGCAATTAGCAAGCTGTCTACAAAACCCAAAGTAGCTAAGCCTTGTAAATTTTGGCACCATCTACTGGATGGAGGAGTTTCTTGTTTTTACATTTTTTTTTTTACTATAAGCTTAATTTATATCATTATTTCTCCAACAGCAATCAGGCATCTGGCCTGGAGACCCTTCCATCATTGCATTGCCTTCTTGGTCATCAGTTATTCTGGTTCAGAGACCAGAAGGAAATTTTGGCTTTATCTAGCTTCACTCAGAATGGAATAAAGAATACATCTCCCCATGTCCCCCCAGTATTTAGCATCCACACTAACAACAATTTCAATATTTACCCAGAGACAGATAAAATAATGAGCCTAGCAAGTCTGTGCCATGCACATATTTCAGCCGTGACCATAAAAAGACATCACACTTATCATATTCGGCTCTGTTCCCAAAATACATTTTTTGACAGAAGACAAATTAGATCGTTGCACTGCATGGTGATGGGACCCATCTCTCTACAAGAGTTTGATTAAATGCCTTTGACCCATGTCATTGACCACAGAAAGGAGAGAGAGAACATAAATACATTCTGTGATTTAAAAGTATACTACAGAAAGTGGGCTTTTCTGGGAATCCACACAATCAGCTGCACGGTCTATGCTCTTTTGTTTGGTCTTGTCCCCCAAGTGAAAGGACTTTCTGGGAGAAGGACACATGGAAAGAAAGATACTACCCTCTGACCTCTGGTCCAAGTTGCAAATGGGGAAAAAAAAGAATGGTTTGAGATGAAAACACTAAAAGCTGCAGAGTAATTGAAGATAAAATCTGTGACCCAAATCATGCACCTATGACAAGGGCATATCACATTGTGGCTGAAAGATGATTCCTCTCCATGTCAAGTGAATGGAATATCTCTTGTAGCAAATTTTCAAACTCATTAAAATCATAAAATTATTTACTGGGGCATAAATATCTCTTGACACTGCCACCATGCATTAATATGGCTCCCATCTGCTACCACTACTATAACCCAAACTGTTAGATCCAAGAAAAAGACATATGTCCATTGATAACAAGGAATATTTTTATCAGATCATATTCTCACTGTGATTCCCTCACAGACACTGAGCCAAAATAAGAATGCAAAAGATGAGCAGACTATGATCTCCCTTTCCCACAATTAAAACTACTCTTTGTCTAAAGCTTGTCTCATTTTGTATTTTATTCTTTAACACTAGAAACAAAATATCAATGAATAGCATTAATTATATTGATGATTGTACTGAATATTAAGAGTCAATACAGTTTTTTCTGCCTCAACTATTATCTTTTTTTTAAACTGTGCACTATCTTATCCTTGCTTTGTTCAAGTAATACAACACAAAATCTGTATCTACCAGATCTTTGTGTATTACATGTCTTAGGGAACCTTCATCAAGAGTGAATTGTTGGCCAGCGCCACGGCTCAATAGGCTAATCCTCCGCCTGTGGCGCCGGCACACGCGGGGTTCTAGTCTCGGTCGGGACGCCAGATTCTGTCCCAGTTGCTCCTCTTCCAGTCCAGCTCTCTGCTGTGGCCCGGGAGTGCGATGGAGGATGGCCCAAGTGCTTGAGCCCTGCACCCGCATGGGAGACCAGAAGAAGCACCTGGCTCCTAGCTTCAGATCAGCGCGGTGTGCCAGCGGCAGCGCGTCGGCCACAGTGGCCATTGGAGGGTGAAACCAGCGGAAAAAAGGAAGACCTTTCTCTCTGTCTCTCTCTCACTGTCTACTCTGCCTGTCAAAAAAAAAAAAAAAAAAAAAAAAAGAGTGAATTGTTATGGTTAATTATAAAAGAAAAAATCTTATATCCCTATGCTGATGCATTTATTTAGAAAAGATGAGTTTGCTATATGTTGATCTTCTTGGAAGTCATATATACCACAATCATCACTCACCATACCAAATCTTCATTCCAAATGAGATCCCTATAGAGCTGGTGCTTGTATAAAGTGAGGGGTTATCTATATGATAAAGTCAAGAGATGGAGGGTTTTGGAGTATTCTCACAGATCTGTTACCCTTTAGCTAGATGACCTTAGGTAGGTTGCAATTCCCATACCTTTAAAATGGGAAAGGTCAGAAATAGAAATACTCACAGAATGTCTTTGAAGATAAGTCAGCTTTGTTCAATGCCTATCACTTGCTAAATGCTTAATTGATGTTAGAGGACAAGTCTTGCTTAAAGCAAAGCTAATGTTCTATATGGCCAGGCCAGGGTACCAAATAATATCCTAAGAATGCAGATCTTAGGGGCTCCATTTCAGATTCAGACTCAGTCCTGATATGTACATGTCCCATGTGTTGGGAGCTGATGACTTTGGGCTACATAGTTATAGGAAATCTGGGCCTTTCCTGGCCCTACTTTTTATGTCAGAGTCATAGCTGTGCTGTCTTTATACAAATGGCCACAGGATAGGATCAGAAATCCAGCCCCTTACAGAAGAGCAGTCCTGAAAGAGGAGCCTCTGGATCCGACACCTGACCAGCAGCATTTGATATTGCCAATCCAATGTCTTTGTACGGAGCCTTGCCAAGGAAAGGGCACCACTACACTAGCTCATCTATTGCTCTTCACAATAGTTTGTGAATTTGATTTGGCATTTAGAAGTGAATAAAAAGCAGGCAGAGAGGTGAGGTGACGTGCTCATAGTATGGGGCTAGTAGATGAGGGAGCCAGGATGCTCAGCACCTCAGGCTTCTTCAACATATGGCCTTGCCTTTCTCTGGACTGCGGCTGCTGCTCCTGTTCTATAGCAAAGCCTGCAAGGTGCACAGGCATTCCTCCGAGAAATAGTAGCCCTTATATTAAGTATTTTATTCACCAAGGAGGCTCTTACACATTTGAGCCTCTAATGAATGGCAGATACCATTTGGAATGTATTTCATTTCACCTTAACTGCAAATTGAAGTACCTACACTAATAACTGCACTTTACAGATAAGAGAAACAAATTCTAAGGGGCTTGCCCAACTTTAAGAGTAGGAGCCAAGGATTTCAAACACATCTGCTCTCATCCCTTCTGTCACCGTTCTGTATTAAAAATCAAGAGCTCACTTTCTGTGTATTTGGGGAGCACCTCAAGGGTTCCCATAAAGGCAGCCATGGTTTAAGAAGCTCCTGGGAGAAAAGACTGAATGATCCAAGCAGACTCCACAAGACGTCTGATGACAAGGCAGGCAGAGAGGGAAATCAAACAATGCGAGTGGGCACTTCCAAGAGAATCCTCTGGTTTGCATGGCAACTTACTGAGGGCAGTGGTAGCCACGATTCTGCCCTAGAATGTGCTATAACCAAATAACTCTTCCAACTCCGAGTGTCAGATCAGAAGACTGTGGGTGTCATCAAGGATGTTGGGTGAGGCAAGTGCATGGTGCTGTGCTCTGCTTTCTTTCATGTGATCCTGTGGAGATCAGGTTCTTTTCTTTTCTTTTTTTTTTTTTTTTTTGGACAGGCAGAGTGGACAGTGAGAGAGAGACAGAGAGAAAGGTCTTCCTTTGCCGTTGGTTCACCCTCCAATGGCCGCTGCGACCGGCACGCTGTGGCCGGCGCACTGCACTGATTCGATGGCAGGAGCCAGGTGCTTCTCCTGGTCTCCCATGGGGTACAGAGCCCAAGCACTTGGGCCATCCTCCACTGCACTCCCTGGCCACAGCAGAGAGCTGGCCTGGAAGAGGGGCAACTGGGACAGAATCCGGCACCCCGACCGGGACTAGAACCCGGTGTGCCAGCGCCGCAAGGCGGAGGATTAGCCTAGTGAGCCACAGCGCTGGCCTAAGATCAGGTTCTTTTCATCCTGGCTAGAGAGTTTGGACTCAACACACAAGTTCATTTGATTCCCCTGTATCCCTGCTAACTGCCTATGTTAGAAAGGTCCCCTGGATATTCAAGGAACCTAAGATAAGCAACCCAATTGGAGCATTGCAAGGGGGGGGGGGTAAATAAAATGGCAGCAAAACAAGAAATTGAAAGGTTCAACACTGAGCTGTTTCTGGGCATTTTTGTGGTGCTCACATCCTGAGCACACGTGCAGTCTAGAGGTCATCTGAGGAGTCTATGCATGAGGGAACTTGGCTTCTTCTGAGACAGATTTATATCTGCCTTCTCCTAGGGGTACCACCCTTGGGAGGACTCCCACCACGAAACCAATGCCATTGGGAAGCTAGGATGCCTTGATGGAGTCATTTGAGTAGCAAGGGTGTGTAGCCTTTTGTCTGGCAAGGGCCATTTGGATGTCTACAACATCATTTGTGGGCCATACAAAAGTATCAACTTAAAATTAGGCTGCTACTTGCAGTTACCTTGGCAGTTCCAGATGTTCTCACTCTTTTTATTTTTTTTTTATTTATTTTTTTTTTTTTTATTTTTTTGTTTTTGACAGGAAGAGTGGATAGTGAGAGAGAGAGACAGAGAGAAAGGTCTTCCTTTGCCGTTGGTTCACCCTCCAATGGCCGCCGCGGCTGGCGCGGTGCGGCCGGCGCACCGCGCTGATCCGATGGCAGGAGCCAGGAGCCAGGTGCTTTTCCTGGTCTCCCATGGGGTGCAGGGCCCAAGCACCTGGGCCATCCTCCACTGCACTCCCGGGCCACAGCAGAGAGCTGGCCTGGAAGAGGGGCAACCGGGACAGAATCCGGTGCCCCGACCGGGACTAGAACCCGGTGTGCCGGCGCCGCTAGGCGGAGGATTAGCCTAGTGAGCCGCGGCGCCGGCCGAGATGTTCTCACTCTTGCAGTATAGTAATCCTGAAATTCACACAGTAGTGTGTGCTTCCTTTGTAGTTTTATCACATGTGCAAATGTGGTAGAAATGCAAGGTTTGGGTCCATTCTGTCTGATTCTGAATCTTTGGTGAAAGAAGGTAATGTGTAGATTTTATTGGTAATGTCCAGAAACATAAAATTAAAATTTTTTGTACCAAAATCAACTTTTTAAATTTCTCACACACTCTTTGAAGAACCCTAATTTAAGGTTTTGGAATGATTCCTGTCAAATATTCATGTATCAGAGATTTTTTTTTTCTTTCCCCACAACGTACTTTGAGCTTTTTAGAAATCCAGAAAGGGAATTTTCTAATTCTGGATTACGGTAGACACTAAGCAAAATTAGGGCTTTTTAAAAGAGAATTTAATATTTGTATTTTCATCTGTGATTACCACAAAATTATGCATATCATGGGATACACTATAATATTTTGACACATCTATACAACATTTAGTGATCAGACTAAATAGCATAGACATTTGTACAGTATTGAAAATTAGGAATTTTTGTTGAAAAATTTCCCTAATTATGAGAGCATCAAAAGGCTCCTGTGAAGATTGCCTAAGATAACCCTTGTCTTTGGAACCAGCACCTCACCCATATCTACACACATAGCAATGGAAGATGACCTCTGATTAATTTGAGAATCCAATCATCTTAATTATGCTGATGAGGAACTGAAGGACCAGGAAGGGTTTTTCCACCACAGTAATTTATTGATAAAGAAGTTGTTTAAGCACTAATTGAAACTGTGTGGAGTTCTTAACAGAATGCACTACATGCTTTAGCCGTATTAAGACATTCTCAGATAAGAGCGCAAGAGAGTCCTTTCTGTTACCTCCATTCTGCAGGCAAGGAAAGGGAAACATAAGAAAGGCAAGCAGCTTATCCAAAGTCACCAATCGTATGAGTAACAGAACTGTGTCTAAGACTTGTGCCATTAACCTCCACAACCTCCTATCTCACATCCACTGAAAGGACATGCACATCTGACCATTTTATTAGACATTGAAGCTATACCGGGAACTCTGCTAAGTCCATAAGTAGGATCTCAGAATGGAATGAAAAGCCAAATCCAAATATCCAAACCCACTCAGAACACCCAGTCTGGCAATGATTCTGGCCAGTGCCAGGGGAACAGACCAGGGCGCCTGGGCCATGGTATTCGTATTCTCGCCAGAGGAGGCAAATATGTATGTGGTTGTGGAGGGGAGGGGCTGGTGCTTGCTGATTTTTGAAGTGTGCCAGCCATGTAGAGACGGAAGGACCGTTCATCTCAGTCTTCCTTGGGGAAACATCAGTTTGTTTGCTTGTGTCTGTGATGTGTGGGTTCTCTCTTTCTCATATTCACACATACTCTTATATATGACAGTACAGGGCCTAGAAAGCTTCGCCTCTGCTTCAGGATAAAGTTTTGTTTCCTTTTATTTCTTCCCACATTCAGAAACAAACCAAACATCAGGATAATTTAGGGTCTCACAGATGTAAGCAAAAGTCCAAGAGACTCCAGTCCTTATATTTACTGCCACTTAACCTTTATTCCACCCTCTCAGCCTTAACGAACAAGAGGCCATTTTTCTTTGTATCTAAGGGGAACACTTTGTTCTGGAAAGGATAATGCCAGTCACCTCCTGGTAAAGAAGCCTGAGTGTCTCCAGGGGCCTGGTGGGAACCCTAGGGCTCAGTTTCCATAGCACTTGCATCAGCCTCCGGCAGCTGGGCACAAAGCCCTTTGCGACGGCCTCTGCAGTCCAGCAGCCTCTGGCTTGGAAATCAAGGACAGTGGATGGCCAAGCACCATTAGCCATGTCTGACCTTTCACCACAGAGTTTTAAATGGGGGCTTTCCTGCTCCATGTGTACCTGCTTACCAGAATCCTGAGGCTCTCCTCCCACCTTCTGAGTTCTCTGTGGAGGTCTGCTGGCGAGTCAGCTGGCCAGGACTCTGGAGCCTGGCTAGCTGCCTGTGTCCTCACTACCAGCACCCTGACTGAGCAGACCTCAATTTTGCCCATTGTTCCATAGCCTAGGCAACCCTCTCCCTCCTCCAGGAGGGAGGAATTCAGAGCAAGCAGAGTGCTGGTCATCCCCATTGCCCTCACACACTTCAGCTCTTCAAAAATGTGGGATTCAGAGGGCCGATAAGAAACAAGACATTTGCCTTCCCCTCGAGGTTGGAAACAACAGAGAAGTGCAGGCACCAGGCAGATATGAAGGAAAATGCCAGTTTTCTTCTTGATAAAATTGATTAGAGAATGTCATGTGGCTTTGATGTGCCATGGAACAGGCACCTTGTCATACTTTCTACACTGGACTTACCTCATCACTGCATCCATCACACATGGGTGCACACACACACATGCACACAAACGCAGGGAATGATATGAGTGTGTACTTTCTATAGGCAACTTGGAACATAGGAGAAAGGCTGCTCAGATTCATCCTGCAGCATTTTTTAAGATGTACCTTATTTAAAAGGCAGAGTTATGGGTGTGAAACAAATGAAGAGGGGTATGGAGAGAGAGAGAGAGAGAGAGAGAGAGAGAGACACCTTCCATCTGGTGGTTTACTCCCCAAATGCCACAATGGCAAGAGCTAGTCCAGGCTGAAGCCAGGAGCCAGAAACTCCATCTGGGTCTCCCACATGGGTGGCAGTTGTCTCCATTTTTTTATTTGTGGGGGACAGTGGTAATTCCCTCCCCTCTATGTCCCTATCAGGAGAGTATGCCTCATTGATGTCATCTGAGGCCTCAGAGACATAGGCCACTAGGCAGACAGTGGGGTGGAAGGCAGCATCACAGTGGCTCAGGGCAACTGACTGCAGAAGTGGGGAGTTGGCCAGGTCTTGTAGACGTTGGATTTATGATTGTGGAGACTTAAGGTAAAGGAGAGAGAAAGGTCCATAAATGTCATCTCCTACCCCTGCTCCCCTCCTGGTCCCAGGCTGGATCTGGGAGAAATGGGCCCCCTGCCTATGGCTCCGCCAGCAGGAAGCATAAAGCCCTCTCTGTAGAGCACCCAGCCTCTTCTCTCTTTATCTGTTAAGCAAAGATGATACTCAAGCCTTAACGGTGTCCACCAACACGTGGGATGTCTCGTGAAGGAGAATAGGTGGTCACACATAATGTTACAAGCAGCAGGTATATTCTAGACCTTCTGTAAATGAAAAACTGGAGAAGAATGTTATGGTACAACAACATGAATAAGGACTGTAGAGTAACTGCACTGCAGCATCATTGTTGGGTTTCCCAAGTGGACAATGACCTTAAGACATACATAAGAGTAAATACTTACAAGGAAAGAATCAGTATGTCTAACTCTCAAATGGTTCAACAAAAGCAAAAATAATATAACCAGTCTGTACACATCCACACTCACATAAAGAAAGAAAAAAGAAGTGAATGTGGCAACATGCTAATGCTTGATGACTAGAGGTGAAGGCTCTGCACCTGCTCATCATTCTTCATATTTTTTCTGCGGCTCTTCTGAAGATTTGAAATTTTTGAAACATTGGAGAGTGCAAAAGGAGAGGCACTCAAGATGCTGAGGGGCCAGTCAGCAGCCAACAAGGATGTGTGGGATATTGTTACTGGACAGCTTCATCTTTTTTTTTTATTTGAAAGTCAGAGTTACACAGAGAGAAGAGAGGCAGAGACAGAGAGAGAGGTTTTCCATCTGCTGGTTCACTCCCCAGTTGGCCACGACGGCTGGAGCTGCACCAATCCAAAACAAGGAGCCAGGAGCTTCCTTTGGGTTTTCCCACCCAGGTGCAGGGGCCCAAGGACTTGAGCCATCGTCTACTGCTTTCCCAGGCCATAGCAGAGAGCTGGATTGGAAGTGGAACATCCGGGACTTGAACCAGCACCCATTTGGGATGCCAGCACTACAGGCAGTGTCTTTACCCACTACACCATAGCACCAGCCCTGACAGCTTCAGTCTTGATGTGTGCAGAAGTCAGAGGAGTGGAATTAGAACACACTGGAAGATTTGGACCTACTGGGGGCTATCGCAGAGAACAGGGGTCTGTGTAGGGGAGCAGTGTTATTGTAGGGGAGCAGTGTTATTGAAGGAGAGCTGGCTGATGAGAAACGCAGCTTGCCTCTCTTCTCAGTGCTTCCCCTGGGTCAGGCCCCTTTGAGAGCATAACCCTGGGCTGCCACAGTGTGGACTCTGAGCCTCCAGGGACGGAATTTCCCGTATCAAAATTAAAATATTTATACAATGGCCACTTTTATCCCTTGCCTCAAAAATTCTCAACATCCTAAGCCTTCAGATCCCAGAGAGGCACCTTCGGTTTTGTTTTGTCTTTTCCTAAATCCGTCAAGTGACACGCCTACATGTTAGACTTTTAGAAACGTACCGTGACTGTGGTGGCACCGGAGAAACCTTTGCTAAATTTAGCCTTGTTGCTAATTAGGAACAGAGGACGTGTTAAGCTTGAGGCTTAAAAACAGAACTTGGCAGGATACCAAAATACAGAATCAAGTCATCATTTGAGACTAGGGGAAAATCTGAGGCTGAATTACCTTGGTGGCTGACCTCTGCGCTGTCATTTTAGTCTCCCAGGCCCTCTGTGCGGTGCAGATATTTATAAACACATGCGTGCGTGCACACACACACATGCACATCGTTATCGAGTTTCCTGCTCATCCTCCAGAATTCCCCACTGCCTCCTTTTGTGAATGAAAAGGCTGCACAGCCTACGAGTAGAAACAGGGTTAGAGAAAGAATGTCTGTGTTGACTTTGCACGGGAAGCTATTATTGTGTGGAGTGCCGTGTATCATGACATGTCATAGCCATGGAGAAGAGGCACTGGCTACATTCTTAGTTACATTGCTGCAAGAGTTATATTATTCCTGTTGCCATATTTACATCGCAGTAGATCCAGACAGCCACTGCAGCGACAATAGCTACACTCATCCTCTAATCCAGGCATAAAGTAGGTCTTTCAAGTCAGGCTTTAGGCATCTACACAGCTGTATCTAAATGTTACAGTGCTGCTAGTATTTAAAGAAAAAAGGCAGCAGTGCCTGAGATATTTGTCACTCTATCATTTAACCAAAATAACATGAAAAGGACGTTGTTCTCCTCTCCTGGAGCCATGTGCATTTCCCCAGGGCATTGGGGGGAGGGGCTCCCGGAGCTGTCAGCCCCTGCCCTTTCTTCCTTTGCATTGGCCCCATCATGCGAGGCTGGAGTATTTGAGCTGATGATGGGAAAACTAATCAGGGAAATAAAATAGGATAAAGAGGAAAAGAAAAGATAGAAAGCTAGAATAAAGGGTAAAAAGAAGAGTTGCATTTGTTGTTGTTGCCTTGTTCTACCTCTCCCTTCCAGGGTGGCAGCTCTTCTGGGCACTCAAATAGGACACTCCTTAAATTCCTTGCCTGAAGCCCACTTGCTGCCTGGGGCCTGATACAGGCTCCTGGCCCCTGCTGCAAGATGGCCATTCCAACTGGGTTTCTAATTGCTGGAGCCAGAGCAAGGGAAAGGCAGTGTGCTGAAACCAGGCCTGCCACTGCAATGTTGTTTGTTCTCCAGCATGCCTGTGGAGGAGTATTTATGATAAAGGAAGAAAACAGTAATAGCCCAGAACTGTCTGTTTGTTCAACTCCAACTTGAATGATACCAAAGATTAAATCTTGGTTTCCAATTGTTTCATGCCAAGGCTGTTATATTTAAGGTCCAAATATGTGCACCATATGTCATCCTGTAGCTTGACAATTACCTCAACAGGCAGTGTCAGACAGATGGTAAACATTACTACTAGGCATACGTACATTTAGAATTAGACATTTAAATAAATTCAGCCCTGTCTTAAGCTTATTAAAAGAATTTGGGTATGTAAAACCATTTTGGGCATCTGCATATGCTAAAGTGTCTTATGTATCCTGAACAGATTCAGTTTGAATCAAGTACCTTCAACTACAGATGGCAAGTGACATGCAGTCTCTTTGAACCATGTACCTGCAATTAGGCCAATAATGGCAATTAAGCATAATGTAAAGAGATTTAAACTTCAGTTTTAACATCACAGCCGTGCATTCCTACCCATGAAATGACAGAAAATCCTCTACAGAGAACATCAGCAACCTCTCATAAAAACCCCTGAACTTCAGAGAGAGAGAGATTAGAAAGCTACAAAGGTACCTGCCTCAGGACCAAGTTAGAATCTCTCTGGTTTAAACCTCAGGCTACAGGAAGCTTTTGACGTGAATCTCACAAACTGCAAATAAAGGTTAGCATTCCATGGGAGAATTGAAAGAAGACTTCAGATGAATGTGTTTTAAGCTTTTCCACACCTCTCCCCCCTTCTAAACTATATAAAAGCCGTCTTTACACTGTCTTCTTCCAGGGGGTTTTGGATCCTATTTGGCATTGCAAAAAGGTTCAGTATGGTTTGTGATAAGAAATTAAATGAGACTGGGGACGAGGTCCTAGAATTTTATTAAGTTGAAAGTGTAGCCAATGCCACACTTTAAGAGGGTGGCCCCATGGAATGAATTGATCTTTTGGAAGACCCTGTGTACTGTCCCCATATATAACCCACTGCTAGCATTATTTCCCTGCTTAGAACAGTCTCTTTGCTCAACTTTTTAAAAGCAGCTTCAATCTATGCTGTATAGTGCTTTATACATCATAGATGTTCAACAATTTGGAATGAAAGACGAAAGAGAAGAGAGAACCAAAGGGAAGAATATGTGAGACAAATTAACACTTTATTTTTCTTAAATATTTTTAAAAAGTACTTATTTGAGGGGCAGAGAGACAGAGAGAACTCTCAACCACTGATTCACTTCTCAGATTCCCCTCACAGCTAGGGCTGGGCTGGGCCAAAGCCAGAAGATGGGAACTCAGTCCAGGTCTCCCATGTGAGCGGCAGGAACCAACCACTTGGGCCACCACTGCTACCTCCCGAAGTCTGAGGTCACAAGCCAGATAGGCCAATTCAGTGGGATTTGGATGTTTTAACCACTAAGCTAAATATCTGCTCCAAGTCTTTGCTTGCCAAATACATGTATAACTTCAGAATCCTTATGTATGTGTTTAACCACTAAGGTCAGAAAGATCCTAGCAGTTATGTGCTTTCAATTAATAGTATCCTTTTATCACTTGGTTAAACACATAAATGATGATTCTTAGCCTTTCTGAGTTCAAATCCTGGTTCTACCTCTTACTAGCTTTTGGACCTCATCACATTTCTTGATTTTTCCATGTTTTGGTTTTCTCATCCATAAAACAGAGATAATAATCATCCTTTACAAAGATTAAATAACATATTTGTTGTGCTGAACATTCTTTGGAGCTATATGTCTGCTGTTATTTGTATTTAGTGAAGAAAAGCTGAAACTGAGTGTTTTTCTTTCAAACAGAGCCCTATTAGCAGGTTCAGCACAATTTTCCTCCTCCTCATCTCCAATTTTTTGATCAAGTTTTCATTCTGGACAGCTCCTGACTTGAGCTGAGAGAATCATCTCAGCATGTGCATTTGGTAATGCTTCCACACCCGTACATTTAACAGCAGGCCAAAGCTTCAGAGCTGCAGGCTCCTTTGCGTGGGTGTATGAGGAGACGTATGTTAAATCTTGGTGCACCTATGTGTTTGTGTGTGTTAATAAAAGTACAATCTCAAGACCATTCACAGTGGCCAAATTTAGGTCTTTGTCCTGCCTGCTCAGATGAACCCCAGGAACATATGGGGTGGTTTTTGAAAGAACACATGTCTCAATTCTATTTTGGTTTCCCCTTAATAAAGAGAACTTGACCTAGTGGCTTAATTATTGAGCCTTTTAGGCCATTCTGCCATCGTCTCATGTTGCCAGCCCTTTCTTCAAATCTATGTTCAACATTCCCTGTATTTTCTATAGCCTAATGAATAATCCAGGTTCCCTGCTATGCCATTGAAGGCCTCCAGATAATACTCAGGAATTCTGGTAGCCTCATCTCTCCAGACAGCTACCTTCCATTCCTAAACATTGTGGGCACCTCCCTATCTACACCTTTGTTCATACCATTTAGTTGGAAATGTCCCCCTCTACTCCTTTGGAATTAGAACGTAAAATTGGTTGCTAAGATGCAGTTTACTACTTTGGGCCCATTTGTTCCTTAGCTGGTGGTTCTTGAACTGCTGGCATCAGTGACACTTAAGGACTAGTGAGAAATGTGAATATTCAGGTGATATCGAAACTGAATAATAACCTTTGGAGGCACGAGATGTGTCCTCCCAATGATTCTAGTGCATGCTGAAGTTTGAATAAACCTTGTCTTAGTGTATAATTTTTTTTTTTTTTATTTTTTGACAGGCAGAGTGGACAGTGAGAGAGAGAGAGTCAGAGAGAAAGTTCTTCCTTTGCCATTGGTTCACCCTCCAATGGCCACTGTGGCCAGCGCGCTGTGGCCAGCGCACCACGCTGATCCGATGGCAGAAGCCAGGTGCTTATCCTGATCTCCCATGGGGTGCAGGGCCCAAGGACCTGGGCCATCCTCCACTGCACTCCCTGGCCACAGCAGAGAGCTGGCCTGGAAGAGGGGCAACCGGACAGAATCCGGTGCCCCGACCAGGACTAGAACCTGGTGTGCCGGTGCCACAAGGCGGAGGATTAGCCTAGTGAGCCACAGCGCCATCCAATCTTAGTGTATAATTTAAAATCTACTTTTCTCTTCGTTGATTACAAAATATTTTACTGCACGTTTGTCCTGACCCTTGTGCCTCAGTGATTATTGCAGACATTTCTCTCTTCCCTTTCTCTCCATAAATGCTTTTGGGGTAGATATTATAATTCAATTTTGGATCTCCCAACTTGGCCCATAGGAGATTCTCAGAAGGCTATGAAATTAATTCCATCAATATGTATTTGTTGAATACTAAATATATGTCAGCCTCTGGTGCTGGGCACTTGCAGAAATGAAAGAGAAATGCCTCATGGAATCTTGGTGTGATGGAGTTTTTGATCTAATTTTAATGTCAAAACATGCATAAAGGAGAGAGTTTGCTGTGGTGGAATGAGAAGGCCATGCCAAGATGGCCACTGGCAAGCAAGCGTCAGTTACTCAGGAATGGCTTGGGAAACCACCTGGCAACGAGTCTGCCTGGCAACAGACTGTGATTGGTTAGAGCATAAACTGCCCCTTGACCAGATTGGCTGCCTCAGCTATATAAGCTGCTGAACCAACTGAAATAAATGAGTCTGTGGGATGCTAGCCTCTGGCCCGTTTTCACCTGACTCCCGGTGTCTGTGTGGTGACACCACACCTCTTGCCCCCACTGTGCTCCTCCTCTCACCCCCACTGTGCTCCTCCTCTCAGAACAAATCCACAGCAACAATTAGCAAAACAAAGCAAAACCATAAAATGGCCAGAGTGAAGAAGTGCAGCAAGAAATGCCACAGGGAATCAGGAGGAGGAAACACTTTGGGCCAGCTTTATGTGGCAGGGCTGCTTATGGAAAAATAATGCCTAGGCTAAGCCTGAAATGCAGAGGACAAACAAAGACCTAGAGGAGCAAGGATACATTTCTTTGAATGGGAGCAGGGAGACTCATCTACAAACCTCACTCCTCCTCCGATACCATATGGCTTTTGGTTCTTAGAGGGCTGAATAAGATCCATAAATACTTTATTTTTATGACTCAGATTAATGTGATATTAATACTTTGCTAGAATTAACCAAGTACATCATAATCTAATTTATGAGAGCACAATTTGGGTGTATAATAAGTATTCACAAGTACCATTCTGAACGAATGCCAATGTGAAAAGCTTCCAATATCCTTAAATTTTAAATGGTGCCCATGAAACCACCTTCTTTCTCAATTACATATGCTATTGTTTGAGTACCTGCTTTGCAATTAAGTGTTCATCTTCCTTCAGAGCTGCCTTGGGGAGAATTAGGGAAGTGGTGGGGGTGATAGGGAACATATCTTCACCTTGCTGGGGAATCCTTTAGCATCTGTTTAGGCTGAGTCTTTGCCCTGCCCAAAGATCACCACAATGGCTTTCCATGCAAAAAAGTTGTCTACTTCCAATTTTTTGTTTGCAGCTGTAGCCATGGAAAGTGCTTTAGAAATTGTTAACCAGATTTGACCGAGACTGCACAGTTGGTCAGTAGTTAACCTCTAGTGGATCCCATGTCTCCCATCTTTCCAATCAGTTCCCACTACCCTTGCTCTGCCAAATATGTTAGATTGCCTCTCCCTTCCTTCTTGCATGCATGTGGGTTGTAATATATCCCTTTAAAATGTGACATCTAAGTCATGAAGTCAGTAATGCTGATTTGTGATAAGATGGATACTTCGTAGGTGTAAGGGATAAAATTTTTGATGGGGTACATGGAAAATGAAGGAGTAGAATAGGGCTTCAGTTCAATTCATCTTAAAAACTGATTTAATTATGAAGATTCTGTGATCTCTGGAAATTGCGAGAAGGAGATGATTGAAAGTGAGAATGGTTTCAGTACACCTCAGGCCACAAGTGTCCTACGAGGACCACTGCAATCTGAAATAGGCACTGTGTCATTTAAGGATCAACTACCTGTCCTGGGAAAGTAGCCTGCCTGGCTGCCCTCATGCTTTAGTCAGGACAAGTTCTCTTCTGCTTTTTTTAATTGACATATATTTATGGGTATGGTATGATATTTCCATATGTGTACATTGTGTAATGGTAAAATCCCAATAATTAACAAATCTCAAATGTTTATCAGCTCTCTGGAAACATTCAAAATCCTTTCTTCTGGTTATTTTTGAGACATACAATAAATTATTGTTAACTATAGTCACAAAAGTTTTACTATTATCTATAAAATTACTTAGTTTTATCAAGCATTTGAGGTTAGGTACACTATAGCACTTTTTCCCATTTGACCCTGATTTTAGTCTAACATTTAAGTTTTTCAGGCTTTGCACCAACATGCTCATACTTAAATGCTGATACTGTTGCATATGCTGACACCTGTTTAAATAGCTACAACCACAGTCCTTTAGTTGTACTGTAAGTAGATCAGGCAGTAGCTAGCATCCAGATTGCTGCACGCACAACCCCTGGGGATGCCGTTTACATTGTGGTGTGCTGTACTTCTCCCACGTTGCATACTCATATGGCACCCTCTTCAATCTTCAGGGCAGTAAGCAGTGGCTCAGGTGAATGTTCTTTATTGTTCTTGCATGTGTGCATGTGATAGTGCAAATATTCACACATAACCCATAAGATCCACACAATTAAACCATCAACAACAGGTGGATCCATCAAGAAACAAATGTGGAGGGTCAGACGCCAAATAGCCGTGAAGTCCTGAAAGGTGAGCAGAGCCCAGAGATGGGGGAGCATGAAGCAGATAGACACTGGCCATTCCAAGGCCCAAGGAAAGGATTCCCATCACCCAGGCAGAGGCCCTGGGAGAAAAAAGACCAGGGGTTATTCCTACAAGGCTTGGAGTAATGGGCAACTTACCAAGTTGGGAACTTGAATACAAAGGAGCAAACAAAAATTATGTTGCCAGAACTGGGGTACAGGTGGGAAGCTGATTTTAGGAGCAAAACAGAAGCTCATGTATAGAATGGGATCATATGGTTTAACAGAATTGGAAACCATTTTGCTTAGTGAACTAAGTCAATCCCCAAATGACAAATATCACATTTTCCCCAATTTGTGGTAACTAATATAATGAGTCAAAAAAAAGTAACATATATAAGTGAAATTGACATTTTGAGATTTGATTATTGTATATAGTCCTTGTCTATACTTCTGAGGAACAGTGACTTTTCTAGTTACTTGTTGAATTCTTTATTTAGTGGAAGGTTAAGCAATGATTATAAAGTAAATTGAAACTATATCATTGCAGAAATTAAAAAATTAAAAAGTATCATTATGTTCTTAAAGTTGTATATATGAAATACATGCAATTTATTCTCTTTATATGAATAATTTTTTTAAAAAGAAACTGGTGGCTCCCAGTGGTCTGCTTCTGAGCGACCTCAATGTTGAAGGAGATTTAGTTAAATCCTTATGATTAAAGATAGGATTAGTGCCTGAGTCTAAGGAAGACCTTAGTCTATGGGTGGGTGGATTGTATTCCCTGTAGTGGAGAATGGGAGGCAGTGGGAGCAGGAACCAAGGCAGGCTTTGACAGATACCCTCTCCGTTGTCACTTTCTAGTGATGCATAAAACACTGTCATTACCACCAGGAGGTAGTGCATTCTAAATGTCAATAGGTTTAGAAATGATACAGATGAATTCATGGATGAGAGACCCAGAGTGGACTGCTAATAGAACGAGGGATGTTTGAAGCACACACTTACCCTTGGGTGGTTATCAGGGAATGAGTCTTCTCTCATGGGAAAAATAGCTCCATCATCTGAGATGGAACACAGGCAAAATGGATCTTGTACCTGTATCATATATGTATCGTATCATATATGTATATTGATAGTATGTATGCTACTTCTATGCATATATGTGCACCCTGGCTTATGTATCTGTACTTTTATAATACTAATAGATTTATTCTACAGCTCTCTCTATCCCTAAATAAGCAGAAGGCCCATATCTTTGCCCTCCCTGAGTCTTGGTCTTAGACATGGCTTTAGACATGGGTAGAGCCAAGCTAATTGTATATCACAGAAAAAGAGCTAAGCCTAAAGTACTACTAAGAATGGTAGTAAGGGAATAAATCTGCAGCAGACGCTTGGCCATATGGAGTAAGCAGATTTGAGAGGAATATCCAATAGAGATTCCCAGGAGTAATATAAGGTGTGTGTGTGTGTGTGTGTGTGTGTGTGTGGTCTGTTTTCCTTGAAGCATATCAAGTCAGCTTCACTGTTCAGGCTACTAAAGTAGTGGATAAGTGAGAACCCTTGGTGATTCTTCTCTGTATCTTCTGTCTTGTTCAGACTAGTACTTATGCATTTCAGTGCTCATTGTTCTTGAGTGAATGAATAAGTGCTGCTACATGAAAGGAATGCTTGTTCTGGATCTGTTCCAATGAAGCATGTAAAGACTCCAAGTTTTTGACCATTCAAGTGATAATTCATGCTGATGATGAAGTTCCACGAAGGAAACTGAGATTGTAAGGAAGGGGGCAGTACACTTGGGTATTCACTCTGTATTTGTCTGCAACGTATAGCTAAAAGCATAATGGCCTTATTACTTGCATGACTGAGATGAAACACGGGGCTTTGGAGAAGATTCTACACACACAGTCCACAAGTGCTGTTTCCAGAAAAAAAAAATCTGAGATATAATTATCTAAGAAGTCTTCCTCTCTGTTATTTTCTTGGTGGTAGGAGACCCTATGATAGAACCCCAATAGATGAGCCAGTTAGAAGATCATAAGGCTGTTATTGGTCTGTTTTTAACCCAAATCCATTTTTGGGGGTCATCTCATCCAGTTTTATGAATACAAATGTCTTATGGCAGCCACTCCCACATTCTTATCTCCAGACCATTCCTCTCTCCCAAGTGCCACATTCTGCCTTCTACATAGCCAAATACATTAGATCCAAACAGAAATCTTAACCTATTTCCTAAAGCACGTTTCACCTGAAGCAGTCCCTGTTTCATCTGATGTCCACTGTTTGACCTTTTCCCAGGTTAAAATGTCAACATCATGTTGGTTCCTCTCTTTCCATCATATACAACTTATGATCCATCAGGAAGTTGGGATGGCTCTACTTTCCAAATGTGCTCAAAATCTAACTGCTTCCACTGACACATCCATGATTCACGTCCTTATCACCTCTTGTTTGTATTACAGCATCCTCCGAACTGGTCTCCGTATTTCTCTTCTTTTCCCCCAGCATCATCTATTCTAAATACCCTCAACTCTCACTGGCTCCTCACTTCATTCAGTGTAAAATGCTTTCAAATGGTGCAAAGTCCTTCAAATAACGTTCTGCAGCACCAGAGACAATAGAGAGTAATGTAAATTGTAATCAGAGAGTCCATAGGAAATGTGTATTATGAAAAACTATGCAAAATTTCAAAAATAATTGTGCCAAAATACACCTATCTTTTTTTAAGATTTATTTATTTATTTGAGAGGTAGAATTACAGAGAGAGGGAGAGATAGAGAAAAAGGTCTTCCATCCACTGGTTCACTCCCTAAATGGCCACAATGGCCGGAGCTAGGCCTATTGGAAGGCAGGAGCCAAGAGCTTCTTCTGGATCTCCCATGTGGATGCAGGGGCCCAAGCACTTGGGCCATCTTCCATTTCTTTATCAGGCCATAAGCAGAGAGCTGGATCAGAAGAGGAGAAGCTGGGACATGAATTAGCACCCATATGGGATACTTGCACTGCAGGCGGAGGCTTAGCCTACTAAGCCACAGTGCCGGCCTCAAACCCTATCATTAATCCCATTTTTCCGTGAATCTTTTGAAGTACACTTGTATGACAGGTATGCTCTTGACGTGTGGCTTTTTCACTGTCTGCTGAGTATGCCTAAATCACCATTGTCTAGACATCAGTATCACTGAATCTCTTGTCTCCTTCAAACCTTGGATCAAATGTTGCCTTCTCAAAGAGATGTACGTTGTTTTAATTGTTAACCAACCTTTCCCCACATACCCAATACTCCTTTCTGACTTGATCTCTTTTAAATTGGACCTTAACATAAATTAACTTAGCATATTATTTTTGTGACTCTTTTTATCATCTGTTTTCTCATTATCCCCTTCCATGAATGTCAACAAAAACCATTAACTAGTGTGTTTCAAATCACCAGTGACACACAGCAAGCTTTCAATAAGTACTACTTGAATCAACTGATATATGTAATAGAGATAGTCAGCCACTTGCTAATTTGAGGATGGCTATAAATTCTGCAGGAGTCTTTCCAAAGTAGTAGGGATTTCTTATTCCCTGGATAGTACAGAAATCTGAAATAGATGGGCCCCTCTCCTGAAGTTAACACCAAGAGAATAGCCTTCTGCAGAGAAAGTTTTTCTTTCCCCTTGTATAATTTCTGAGGGATTATAATAAAGTTAGCTTCTTCCTAGAACATGGTCTATAACAAGGTATTTGAGAGTGTATGTGTACAGTTATGAAAGACATGAACTATGCATGGGTCACCTTTTCAATGAGGGTGCCATATGGCATTTTGATATATTTTAACTCTGTGGACCAGATTTGGAACAGGACCAACAAACAGAGCAATTACCTTTCAAGGCATACCTTTTTTTCACTATGCAGTCATTCTTCCAACCCCTTTCACAGCCAAAGCTATAATTGGGTGTGTCTGAAAAGGAAGACAGAGGCAGAAAGCTACTTTTGAGACACAGATAACCACACTTCAAATTGTGGTGGGCTGAAGGACTGAGCGTAAACCTATTAGCTATTGGATTGTTCCTGACACTTACCTGATTGAGCCACTTGTGATGGATAATTTTGTTACGTGGGCAATCTTGTTTACAGTTATTCTATAAACCCTGATTTCTAGAATGCCAGGTTCATCTCAAAGCTATGATGAGTTATTGGCACCCAGTTATCATGATATAAACTCAGCTCATTAGCATACTGAACTGCCTGGTACTTCCATTGAGTTTTAGCATATGAGTAGCCAGGCAATATAAGTAACTTAAATGCAATTAGAAATGAATATTCTTTAAAGTGATGGTACACACTGTCTGTTGACTGTCAGATGACCATGGCAGCCACTGGCACACCAGTGTGACAGAGTCGACTGACTTTTCAATGCTATTGATGATCTAGTTTTGAATTTAACTATTACTGTCAAGCTGAGTTAATTTGACAAATGCCTAATTTACTATCTCATCAATTTGTTGTACCTTCCCAGGAAGCAGGAAGAAGCACAGAACATTAACTGCTCTGCTTATTGTTCCCTATGGATAGATAGCTAAGGTATAGGAACATCCCCGTCTCTATCAAGTAAGTACAGCATAAATTAGAAGTATACTCTCAGCTCTAACTGTACGAACCTAACAAGTGAGGTGCCTCATTTCTTAAAATAAATTAGTTAAAACAAGTATCATTAAATTGATAAATATTGGTAAGTCATTAGACTTACTCATGGCAAATAATTGCCAAAAGCAAGAATCTTCTCCCAGTAGCCGATTCAGAGCCTGGTATCCCTAATGTGTCAGGGAGTCCACATTCAGAAGTAGCTCTTTGAATTATATATTTTGATTTTGTTTGTAGAAAAGGAGAGTCGCCGGCGCGGCGGCTCAATAGGCTAATCCTCCGCCTAGCGGCGCCAGCACACCGGGTTCTAGTCCCGGTCGGGGCGCCGGATTCTGTCCCAGTTACCCCTCTTCCAGGCCAGCTCTCTGCTGTGGCCCAGGAAGGCAGTGGAGGATGGCCCAAGTGCTTGGGCCCTGCACCCCTTGGGAGACCAGGAGAAGCACCTGGCTCCTGCCATCGGATCAGCGTGGTGTGCCGGCCGCAGTGTGCCGGCCACGGCAGCCATTGGAGGGTGAACAAACGGCAAAGGAAGACCTTTCTCTCTGTCTCTCTCTTTCACTGTCCACTCTGCCTGTAAAAAAAAAAAAAAAGTCAATTTCTAAAAGATTTGTTTATCTATCTATCTATCTATCCATCTATCTATTTATTTAAGAGGTAGAGTTACAGAGCGAGGGAGAAACAGAGAGAAAGGTTTTCCATCTACTGGTTCACTCCCCGAATGACTGTGATGGCCAGATCTGAGCCAATCTGAAGCCAGGAGCCAGGAGCTTCCTCTGCATTTCCCATGCAGCTGCAGGAGACCCAGTAATTGGGCTATTCTCTACTGCTTTCCCAGGCCATAGCAGAGAGCTGGATCAGAAGAGGAGCAGCTGGGACGCGAACTGGTGCCCATATGGGATGCTGATGCCAGAGGAGGAGCTTAGCTTACTATACCTACACTGCAGCACTGGCCCCAGTAAGCCACATTTTAATTTAGAAGAGGAGAAGCTGGGACTTGAATCAGTGCCCATATGATGTGCTGGCATCACAGGCAGTGTCTTTACCCGCTAAGCCACAGTGCCATCCCCAGAGAGTCAATTTTAAAAAAAGAATTAAGACTTCTTTAGGGCTGTGTTGGACTGAAAAAATTTCCTTGAGTACAACCCAGTGCTTTCTAGAAAAATATGATTTTCAAGAGCCAATGCCGCTTTATAGTTTGCAGTGTTTAGCTACACTTCTAGGAAAAAATAATACCTTGGACAGTAGAGTTTCCAGTCCTATAGCTCTGTAATGAATGGGGAATTAACTATCATCCATTATCCTTAGAGATTCAAGGGAAAGATACTTCTCTGGGAGGCAGTTGTACGGCTGCCCCTAAATTCTTGGCTGTCTGATTGTTCAATTGTGATCACATTGTCAGTTATTGCTTACTAGGAATTTTCAAAGTGGGTATGTTGAAAATTAGATCATAGACTCTTAGAGTAGACGACAGGTGTGTTCAAGGTCAGTCAGTCACAACTCTGAAATTCTCCTACTTAACAGACGCTGGCATGGCAGCTGAGTGTTTTGTTTTGTTTTCCAGTATGCAAAACATGTTTGCTCCTTTCCATGCCTTCCTTTCACACTTTTATTGTGGTCCAAGAAGTGCACTGGATTCTATTTCAGGTATTTTTTTTTTCCTTTTTAGTGTACCTCAAGCAACAAACTGGAAGAAAAAATATAGCCTGTAAAAAACACAGATGGAAAGTTTTGTGTTTTGTTTTGTTTTGTTTTGTTTTCATTGTTCTTGTTGCTTATTCATTTTCTCCTTCCACCCTCTCCACCCAGGAAATTTTAACCTGGGAGGAAACACTTCTCCTGACTTTGGAATGACTCTTAACTGTTGTATTTCTTTCAGGTCACTTTTAAAGAATGGCCTATATCTAATGCCTCTGGTCCCCACCCTGCCCCTTCCATAACACTTAATGGACTGACCCCTACCCTTAGCAACTAATGAAACTGCTTTATCATCATAAAAAGTTGGGGGAAGCTGTCTTTTCTCCATCTTCCAGAAATGTCTTGAAGCTGTTTCCTTCTTAGGCTTTAGTTTTTACTTAGCTCACCCTGACCCACCACTGTCATTTTTCCAAGCTGGACCACACCAATTTATTTCGAAAAATAGATTTCCCTGTGACTTGTTTTAACTTTTTTTAACCAGCCTGTGTCCTCAGTTTCAGAGGAGCTCTTTAAATGTTGATAATGGCAGTGAGATGGCAACAATTATAGCTTTCAGGGATACACTATTTATATTTCCTTTCAAAACTTGAATTATATATATGTCTGTGGGAATGTGGTTTAGATCATGGACTAGGAATTAACATTCGGTGATAAGGAGAAAACCAAGGAAGACACACAGGGACAGAAGGGAGTACTAGAGATTAGGTAGACTAGAGAAACCCTGGGAAGAAATCTCGGTGGTGAAAGGCACCTAAAACAGCGGTGCTTATTTATTTTTTAAAGGGTAAGGGTGACAAGCTCTTTGGTCCATTGTTTCTTAAATAAAAAGTCCCAAGGAATAAATACTCGGATGTTAATCAGAGAGTGATGAGTACTTATCTATAGAATAATAGTAAAGGGGAGTTTGGGGAAATCCAGTCACCATTAGCTTATGGGGACAAGATTTTATTTGGTAAATATCACAATGGCTAGAAAAAAAAAATAATAATTCAAAAATAAGAGTCCAGACAGGGCTTAATCAGTGAAAAATGATTGTCTAAAGTGTCATTTATAAAAATCGAGTGCCCTGCCCTGCCAGCAGGTCTCCAAGGCTCTGGCCTGAGACTGAACCAAGTCCACTCCCCGACTTTCACTGTAACTCCTGTTTGGTTACAAGGGGCAATGAAACAATTTATAAGGCTCCAGTTGAATGTGATGGCTTACTCTCCTGCTGCCATTTATGTCATACTGTTGCCTGCCCTCTTCCTTCATCATGGGGAGGTGGCAAGGATGACTGATGTTAGGCCTCTGAAATTCTTCCAGCTTCTTGAGAATAATGCATGATGTTGCCATCATCATCATCATCATCATAACAAAATGCTTGAAAATGTTTCACTCTGTGCTTCATAATAGGATAGATGCTCTTTTTCAGCATTGGATTCTCAGCCTGTGTTAATCTTCACAGTACTGATCTCTCAAGTTCTTCTCTAAAGGAGCTCGGGTAAGAGGGAGGTGTGTTTCTTCATAAAGCAAAACCTGGAGGAAAATGATGAACAGAATCCTCACATCTTCATGGGCCTATTCAGAAACAATTCTGTGTGTCTGAGGTATGCTATAATGTCCATTCTCCCCAGGCAGAGTAATGGGGAAGCCAGTGGGAGATACAGAATCAATTTCCCTTTGGTTTTAAAATATAGCTTAAAAGTTACTTTAAAGAATTATGTTCTAGGAATTTATTTCACACATAACAAATCATAATAGTAAAAGAGTGCTATGAGGAAATTGAGATTCAAAGAATATGAGTCCCTAGGCCCTTAGCCAAGGGTAGGGTGAGGAGCAGGAACCAAGCCTTCCTTGACACAAATTAGTGCTTCTTTTTTTCACACTATATGACATTTTCCCAGCATAAGAGCCCATAAGATGGATGTAAGAAGCTTAAGCACAATTTTGCTCACATCTCAGACAAGACCTACCATAATGTAATTGAGCTACCAGAGGCTGAATCTAAAATTTTTACATCTGATTCCACCTGTCAGAACACAGTGCAAAAAAAAATAGTTAGCATTAGAGGTACTTTACCGTGAATTGTTCTTCAGAAAACTCTGTAAGCTAGTTATTTCTGAGAGGTATCCCATGAACACTTGCATTCTTAAATAGAAATGACTAGGCCATGAGGGAATGATAGGAGACTTACAAGTTAAAGTTGAGAGGTTCAAGGACCAAACAATGGGAGGCAGCAGTGGAAAATCCAACCTCGAATACCAGGACTATATGTTGGGGAACTAAAACATAGGGGAAGTTGCCAGAAGGAAGCCAAGGTCTAAGCAAACATAGATATGCCTGCTCATGTTGTGTCTATACTGACTATCTTGTTGAGGTGAAAAAAGTCTTAGGACTGAAGAAAGCTATGATTTTGTTTCCTTCTTCAGGCAGGCTGAACGTGTTTGGAAAAGGGATTGGCATGGGAGGAAGTTGCCTTCTTTGTGTTGCCATAACCCTAGTCCAGCCGGCCACCTTGTTTAATGCATGTGGGCATCAGCAGAGGGTTCTGCTGATAAGAGCAACTTAACACCACTCACAGGGCCACCTTGAGGGCATAGGAACTTATTCAATGATGCATCATTTCAAATAGCCTGGCTGAACATGGGTTGAATTGCCTTTGATGGCCCCTGCAAGGGGTAGAGATGTCATAACTGAGTTTCTAGAGAGGCAGAAAGGAGGGAGGAGCCTGGGTTTCTTCAGGTTTCCACAGAACCTTTTAGGAAGACACTGTTCACACTTGCTCTTTCTCAAGGCTTAAGGATACTGTCTTCCTGAGGGTCACCTCTTCTCTCTCCCAAAGTTCTGGACAAGTATCCCAGCTAAAGTCTAAGCTCCTCAAAGGACCCACTTGGATCCACCTCTGCCATCCTTGTACTTAGACCAGAACTGTCACATTGTGGGTGTTCAACAAATGTCAACTGAATAGGTGGATGGCCCCTCCTCTTACCACTGTATGATACCAGTTTGGAAGGGCGTTCCTTCTCTTTGAATGCAATGTCACTCCTTAGGGCAGTGGACAGTAATAGATTGTTTTGACTTTTAAATAAAAAAAAAATCTTCCTTAGAATAAGGATACCAGTAGTAGTCCCCTTTAGGGGAACTCTATCCCTTTACCTAGCTGTAACCTGACTACACTTATCCAACCCAGCTCCAAACCACAGGTGGAAAGAACAGTTCTGTGGACACTAGGTCAACTCACAGAACATGTCCTGTATTATTGACTTGAATCCAGGGGATACTGTGCTCTCAGAGCTTAGAGGGAGTCTCACAATGTCTTGTGTTCTTCAAGAATGATGTAAAATATTTAAAATTTTATTGTCAGATCATGTTTGGATTTTTAAAAAAATATAGCAACCAATACAGTTTGTATTTTCATGTACAAACTATAGAATGTTTTCAGAAATCTCCTAGGATCATGTATGTCTCCTTTGGCCATTTTCCACAATTTTAAATTACACACCTTATTTGCTGTCTGATTTCTCCTGTGAGTCTATAGACCCTATGTAGGAGGGGCAAGCAGAGAACCTAGATACATATTTATTGTATGATGAATAATGAAAAATTAATAAATGAAAAGTTATCCTTTCAAAAAGTATCTTATTTCTTCTAGGAGGGGAAGCCAAAGGAGTTAGCGGGGGTGGAGAAAGGGGAGAGGAGCAGGCAGGTGGTGCTGTAGAGTAGTGGGTTAAACTGCTGCCTTTAGTGCCAGCATCCTATATAGGTGCTGGTTTGAGATCCAGCTGCTCCACTCCTAATATACCTTTCTGCTAATGGCCTGGGAAAGCAGCAGAAGATGACACAAGTGCTTGGGCCCCTGCATCCATGTGGGAGATCTGGATGAAACTCCTGGCTCCTGGCTTCAGCCTGGCCCAGCCCTGACAGTTGCAGCCATCTAGGGGAATGAACCAGTGGATGGAAGATCCCTCTTTCTCTCTTGTCTCTCTCTCTGTCTGTAATTCTGCCTTTCAAATATTTAAAATAAAATATTTAAAAAACAGGGTGTAAATTGCAACCCAGCAAGCCATGATGTAGTCTCTCTACCCAGAGGAGAGAGCATGGTGATAGTGCCAATGCCTTTGGGTCACCTCTTCCCATGTTCCCTTTCTAATGGTGCAAGATGAATACATTTAGGGAAAGAAAACACATTAGTTGGGGGCCTAGCAGAATAGAGATGGAAAACTGTCAATCCATTGAATTAGGGAGGATTTAATGAATGAATCTTTGCAAAGGTATGTGTATGTTAAGGGAAATACGTAGGGAAGATGGAGCCACCGTCTCCAGCAGTGGAGAGGAATTGTACTACCCTACATCTCTGTGGAAGGAAAATCTCTGGTGAGCCACACAGCTGTAGAAGAAGACTGTCAAAAGACCCATCCCTGTCCAATAGAGGGACAGAGCCAGTGTACCAATGAGGCAGTGCAAATGAGGGTGGAGGTAAATTGCATCTCACTCTCTTCCCATCTTCCCTCTTCTAATGGTGATCTTCAGTGATGAAATCCAGTGGGAATAGATGCCTGGGAGCCAACCAAAGGGTTCAGCCAGCCAGGCACAGAACAGAGTGCAGAAGAAAGAGTAGATCCTCCAAGGGTACATGAGATATTCAGCAAAGAGGATCATGCCAAAAAGCCACATGTCTACTGGAGAGCTCATAAACAACATTCCAAGCTTAAAGAGGAAAGTAAAATACCAAATTTGAACAACAAACTTAAGTTTCATAAATCGAATTTTTCCCCTACTCATTAGCTATTAATTGAGCAGAATTCAGTTTGGCATTAGAAAGGCTCCTTGGGATAGAAAGATGAGTGAACAAAGCACAGTGCTTGCCTTCAGGGAGCTCCCAGTCAAGTTGGGAGAACTGTGCTTCAAGAGGAAACAAGTGAGCAGGTTGCTGCAAAGGCATATGAGAGGACTCCTCCACATTCTGTGCCTCTTTTTTTTTAATTTTTTTTTTGACAGGCAGAGTGGACAGTGAGAGAGACAGAGAGACAGGGAGAAAGGTCTTCCTTTTGCCGTTGGTTCACCCTCCAATGGCCGCCGCAGCCGGTGTACTGCGCTGATCCGAAGCCAGGAGCCAGGTGCTTCTCCTGGTCTCCCATGCGGGTGCAGGGCCCAAGCACCTGGGCCATCCTCCACTGCCTTCCCGGGCCACAGCAGAGAGCTGGCCTGTAAGAGGGGCAGCCGAGACAGAATCCGGTGCCCCGACCGGGACTAGAACCCAGTGTGCTGGCGCCGCTAGGTGGAGGGTTAGCCTAGTGAGCTGCAATGCCGGCTTCTGTGCCTCTTCAATATGAGCTTTACTTCAGGACAGGGAATGGGGACAAAAGGAAGAGCGATTGGGAAGGAACGCGGGCTGCCAAGCAGAGGTAAGGACAGGTGCACAGCTAAGGAGTAAAAGAGCAACGTCCTCTTGTGGAACTCTTGAAGTGATGGCCAAACTGGGACAGAAAGGCTTGGTGATCCTCAGCATTGATTATTTACATCACAAAATGTGCTCACAATTTATCTTAGAAGGTACATAAAGAAGTCTCGATGAGTTCACTGTCCACTTGTAAAAGCCTGAATTTTGTGAGCATTCCCTTTTGTGGATCAACCAAAATCAACCCAGACACCTCTTCTGCAATGACTGTCATCTCCTCTAAGTGTAAAAAGAACCAGAATTTCTGCCTATTATTTTCAGATTGCTTCCTCTGCAGGAAATTGTGTCAATTCATTTGGACATTTGTGGTTTCACTGTACTCCCCAAGCCATTACATCATTATGTGGTAACTCAGAACTCCAGTGGCACATTATCAGAGCCGACTATTTCTGGAAGCCAGGAGATAACAAACAAAGCGGCTTCATTTGGCCTATAAGCATGTTAAACACCCTCAGCAGAGGACAGCAGAATACAAATATGCCTTCCTCCTGACTTTTATCAAGGAGAGGCGAGGGACGTGGGCTAGATATAAATTATGTGCCCTGCTTCAGCGTAGGATCTATCATAAAATCTATTGCCACCGATACAAACTGGCGTCAGTGTATAATTTAGTGACAGTTTCGTGCATTATGTCTCCTCACTGACAAGATTGCTGCATGGTGAATGCTACTGCATCTAGGTGTGGATGGAACTGCCTAAAGATTTAAGCCATTTCATTCCGTCCTGAATTAGCATGCTCAACCTAATCCTCCTCTCCCCGGGAGACTGCGAATTGTGCAGGAGGAAGGTTTTTGTGCAGGTGGCTGGGGCCTGTGTTTCCACTTGCCTGCATTCCATTCCCCCTTGTGAGGTTGCTGATTGAAACTTACTCTAAGATTACCTTGGTAATAATTTGAGCCTTATCAGGGAAAAAAAAAAAACATAACAAATTAATGAGGTTTCTGCTGATAAAAGAAATACAAAGGGCTTACTTTCCTAAAGATGCCTGATACCATGGATAAATCATAGGCAAATAGAAAGCTCGCTGTAGTTTATGCCTAATTATAAATGACTTAATACCAAGTCAGACCCAAAAGATTCAGGGGTGTGATCATTCTGAAACCTAATTAGTTAGAGGGAGACAGTGCTACAGTATCAAGATTTTCATTAATGCAAGGAAGTCTCTTCTTCTCCACTCACATTTAGCATCCATCTTGGTAGCAAATAAAGAAATTTACCTTCCCCAGTAGATGAAGTGGGCACAGGCAATTGGAATGTACTGCCCAAATAGTTGCTTTATTGGAGTAAGCTAAGACATTAAATGTTAGGACCTTTCCTGAGACCAGCAATCGCAGCAGGGTTTATGTCTTCTACTCAGTGAACAAGGTAGGGATGAGCAGGTCGATGTGCCGACAAAGCTCTGCTCATGAAAATGTTAATGGACTAAATTTAGTGACAACCGTGGCCACCTGAGCATCCCTACAGGCTGCTCCCTTCCTGAAGAAGGGCTGGCTGGGTAGGACATGGGCTCCCTTTCTGCTTTTCTTCCTCTCTTTTTGTCATCACAGTGTGTCTCTTCCTCTGCCCACTCCTGGATCCTCACCTGTCATCCTGTCAGGTGACTTTGCCCCCAGTCACCAATTCTCTGTATCTTTCCCTACATGCACAATAGGTGATCTGGATCAATGAGAATAGATGATTTAAAGAGACAGAGAGGATGAAAAATGATTGCCTCTGGGGCAGCAGGAATAAGAGACTTATAATTGTCTGAGGATGACCTAAAATCATCAGTTTGCAAACTGCTTCATAAATGAGACACCTTGGAGAGTGTCCCAAGGCTTACAGATCAAGCCAGAGTGGGAGCCTGCTACCTGATTGGCTACATGAAGAAGGCCTCCAGGGCTTGTGCCTGGACTCTTCCAGTTGTTCTGCCAACTTGAATCAGTAGTCCTCCTTTATCCTTCCTTTCTCAGTCTCGTCATGCTTTCCCCTTTCTCTTTCACCAAATCTTGCTTTTCAGAGTGGATTTGAAAAACTCATCCACAAAGAGGTATTGGAAGTTGAAAATGAGAGTTATCATTTCAACAGGGAGCCTTACTCCTAAAATTATTGCCATCTATTACTCATCTGTTAGCAAGGGCAAGAAAGGGCACCTGAATTGACTGGCTCCTGATTTAGAATACCTTAGAATTTGGATCTCACTGTAAAATCCTGTAATTCTTGTTTTCATTTTATTTATTTGAAAGACAGAGAGACAGAAATGGAGACAGAGACCTCTTATCCACCTGTTAACTCCCCCAAGGCAAGAGCAAGGACTGGGCTGGGCTGGAACCAGGAGCCAAAATCTCAATCAAGGCCTTCCATGAGGGTGGCAGAACATTAAGACTTGAACCATTACCTTCCGCCTCCCAGAGTATACATTAGCAGGGAGTGGAGCCTGGACTTGAACCAAGCACAGGCTTTAGGTGATTCAAGTGGTGTCTTAACCCCAATGGTTCCAAATTGCCCCTAAATCTTGTAATTCTAATTATGCAGTTTCAGACTGTCAAGGGTTGCAGAGGCAAATTAGCCTCTCGGGGCTCTCAAATGAAGTCAGCAGTTTCCTATGTCATTTACTCACATGGCATTGAAAATAGTGACAACCAACAAAACACAATCCAGAGAGTGGAAAGAAGGGAGGGCCACCTACTATAAATGCTCTCTGCATTTATTAGAGGTGAAAAACCTCATGGATCAGACATTTGCCTCCTCCTTGGTAAGTTGTAGAATTTCAGCAGGTAATGCAAATTCTGTACTCTTAAACATGGATTTGGGCTCTTTATCAAGGCAAGTCTTTGATGTCTTACCTCCAATATATAGACCTTATATCTTCATGTCCACTCTTCTTTCCCATTTCCCACTACCAACTGGTACCCTGACCCTGTAGGACCTTGCTGTCAACAAGCCATCCACAATCTCTTCTTTCTGAATTACTTGGGCCTACTGGCAAAAGTCTGGCTTTAAGGTAGGCTGTGACTCCAAAAATCTTAATAGGGATCTGAATATCATAAATTATCTTCCCAAAGGACCAGACTTACATGGATGGAAGTATTTGGCTAATGCATTGGGGTGTGGCCAACACCCAGCATTGTCTGCTAGAACAGGGTGAACATTGTACTTCCCAATATATCAGTGTCAGGTGAGGATCACCAGTATGGAGGTGGGTAGATGGCTGTCCTGCCTGATTACAAATGTCTTCTATTTGTTTGCCTTGGTTTTGATTCTTTGGTGGTGTTCTTGTTGTTATTTGGCACAAAATAGAGCCAATGAGTCTTTTTTTAATATTTATTTTATTTATTTGAAAGGCAGAGTTACAGAGAGAGGTAGAGCCAGAGAGAGAGAATGGTCTTCCATTCCACTGGTTCACTCCCCAAATGACCGCAGTGGCCAGAGCTGAGCTGATCCAAAGCCAGGAGCCAGGAACTTCCTCCAGGTCTCCCACATGGGTGCAGGGGCCCATCTTCCACTGCCTTCTCAGGCCACAGAAGAGAACTGGATCAGAAGAGGAGCAGCCAGGACTCAAACCAGCACCCATATGGGATGCCAGTACTACAGGCTAGGGCCTTAACCCGTTACACCACAGCGCTGGGCCCCGCCAATGAGTCTCAATTGGGTAATTCTTTATTTACTGATTGTCTCAGGACTTTGTTCAACAACTGGCTTCTGGTGGGAATTAGCTCCAGGAGAGGGATGTTTGCAGGACACTTTCAAGTCCTATCAGTTGAGTGGGTGCAAAGTAGGCCTGAATTGTAATGACTGTGTTTTTCTCAATAACAGATCAAACAGCCCCCTCCAAAACAAAAACGCAGATGTTAACCTAGCAGTGACCTAACAAATATGTAAATTTGCTAAGAAAAATTTTTGAAAAAAATATTTTGCTTATATTATATAAATGTTTTAAAAATGTCTGAATATTTTAGATGTAGATATTTATGTTAAAGGACATTTTGACCAAACGTTGTGTGGAAACACTCCTACCCATCCCCCTACCTCCGACAAAATCTTGCGTTACCACATATAGATAGTTCTGGAGTATGTTATAGATCTAGTTCCAAAGGAGAACAAGAAAACCAACCTCTCAAAGATTTTCTGTGAAAGTAAATGATGAAAGGTGTTCTTGTAGACATGTGTGTTTCTGTATTTGGGTTCCTTTTCCTAGAGAAAATAAAGTGTTTGATTGAGTTCACAGCACAAAATAAGGAAGGCAATTTTGTATGCCAATCTTATAAAACTCATAGCCTCTTTATTTCTCTGCTGTGTTTGCTCCCTTTAGGGCATTTTGGGCAGCAGGGGGAAAAAAGGAAACCGCATTTATATTCTTCCTTAGATGCTTCCTGAAGAAAAGAAAAAAAATACTGAAAAAGCATGTGAATTTTTTTCATGAAAATTTCTGTAAAATAATCTGCTATTGAAACTACTAACAGCTGTTTTTCCACACTGTGTAACCCCCAGCAGGTAGGAAAATCCCCCAAAGATTTTAAGATATTGCATGTCAGTGTAGTAGAGCACAACTCTTTGTTATTATTATTTTAAGGCCAGGTTTCCAGGATTATTTCAACAGGAAAAGTTCCTGTGCTATGTAACTGTTTCCTAGCTGGCCAGACGTAGTATTATTTTATTGCCAGCCAGACACAGGATGGGAGCTTTGCCACTTCAACTCCTCATGCTTGACTGCACCCAGAGTGAAACTGAGGAAAACGTTAGACACCTACCTAATGTAACCCTGAGTATCTGTTTAAACTGCATTGTACATACTGCATTCATTTTTAACTGAATAAAGCCATTGTTTCGATCCCCCCCACCCATACTCATTCACCACATTGATGATCAGAAGCATAACTAAATGCTGATATAATTTTAGTTTTGTTTTTGCTTAGGCAATAACTAAGAAGAGAATCCCCAGGAGGAAAGCCCCCGTATCTAGAGATTTCTCGTCACTACATGCCTCCAAAGGGTGGATTATCTGGTACTTCTTTTAAGATAGCTAGGAGTGCAATTCTTAACCTTTAGTGAAAGACATTCACTTTGGAGTAGATTCAGAATATAGGGGAGTTGGTCTGTGGACTATTTAACCTGGGTCTTTTTATTTTTTTAATTGTTTTTTTTTTTTTTTTTTTTTTAATTTGACAGGCAGAGTTAGACAGTGAGAGAAAGAGATAGAAAGGTCTTCCTTCCATTGGTTCACCTCCCCAAAATGGCCGCTATGGCCAGCACACTGCGCCGATCCAAAGCCAGGAGCCAGGTGCTTCCCCAAGTACCTGGGCCATCCTCCCCTGCCTTCCCAGGCCACAGCAGAGAGCTGGACTGGAAGAGGAGCAACTGAGACTAGAACCCGGCACCCATATGGGATGCTGGCACCACAGGCAGAGGATTAACCAAGTGAGCCATGGCGTTGGCCCTTAACATGGGTCTTACTTTTATCATTTTATTCTTCTCCATCCATCTCAGTTGGCCACCATTTAGCAGACTGAATTTTTATCCTCATCTGTAAACATAGGGGGAAATAAGATTTTTCTCTTTAGGATATTGGCCTGATATGCATAGTCCCAGAAGGCCCACTGCCATGTAGCAAGACAGAGGAAGGGGAAGGCCCCTCCTTTAAGGTTGCCACACACAGAAGTATGACATATTTCCTCTCCTATATCATTGGCCAGAACTAGGAAAATATGGTCTTTGCCTTTGGGTATTTATTTGCTTGACTGATGATCCTATTACTTGGAAGGAGATAGTAGATAATTGTTAATAAGTCTGTAACTGGTAGGGGAGACTTAGAATAAGGAGAGGAGAGGACTGATTTCAACATAGAATGCTATCTGCTTTTCTTTTAATATTCATATTCACATGCATGAAAGAGAGCCATATTTGTCTTATCTTTCCACATTTTAACCATAAATAGCTCTGGCACTAAAAAAGAAATCAACCTCATTTTAAGATATATTTCTTACTTTGCACAATTTATTTTCTCAACCTTTAACTAATGATGGTTCCAGTAGCCCTGTTGGAAAGAGCCTTTCTACAAATGAGAATCACTCACACCAATCTCTTTGTGATATTAAAGTTTCAGGGAAGAGTGTCACATTTATTTTTTGAAACCTTTATTTTTTTAATTTGTGAGTTATTTCATGTGAAGGGATGATTGCCCCATCAATTTACTGCTAGTTTGGAAGACCAGGTTCTAGGAAGGTACTTATAGCCTCATGTGTTTTGCCTTCATTCTTTGGGTGATAGTATCCATCTGAAATGGAACTCCCACCACAAGTCGGGATTCTACTGCAACCTGACCAAGCTCTCAGTATCACAGAAGGAAGAGATGACTCTGTGGCTCTGCTGAGTTGTCAAGAAGGAAGCAAAGGCATCACACTGCTTTATGCCCTCCCATGCATCCGGACCAAAAAAAGTGCTCTTTTCATGATCCCATCAAGACACAATTCAATATTTTTAAAGTCTTCCCTGCATTCCTTCTGACAAATTCCTTTAGGAAAGACATCAAAGTAATGCAATGGGACTTTATGAGTAAATGCATTTACGTGTCTCATTCTGAATACCAAATTCTCTTATTTAAAACAACAAAATTAGGCATTTCATCATTAACCAGTGATTCCCTAGATTGGGCATTAACATGAAAGACTGCTGTTATTTAAAATGTACTTCTTTCTTAAAAAATATTTATTTATTTATTTATTTATTTGAAAGGCAGAGTTACGGGAGCAGAGGCAGAGAGAGAGAGAGAGAGAGAGGTCTTCCATCCACTGGTTCAATCCCCAAGTGGCCACAGTAGCCATAGCTGGGCCGATATGAGCCAGGAGCCAGGAGCTTCTTCCAGGTCTCCCATGGAGGTTCAGGGGCCCAAGGACTTGGGCCATCTTCTACTGCTTTCTCAGGCTATTGCAGAGAGCTGGATCAGAAGTAAAGCAGCCGGAACTTGAACGGGCACCCATTTGGGATGCTGGCCACAGCGCTAGCCCCATAAAATGTACTTCTAAATTCAAATCCTCCTGCTCATTTAAAAATATTCTTTATGATTATTCCTTTGACATCAATTGTTAGCTTATGTATTTAAGATCATAAAGCATTTGTGAGGACCTCCAATGGATTTTGAATATGCTGTGAGGACTAAAGACTATTTGCAAGAGAAAAAAGTCAGAAGTGTGATTTGAAGAATCAGTTTGACAAATACAAAATCTGCCTTAAATCATCTGCAGTTGTGGGAGATGTACATAGAAAGTAGTGCAGCGCAGTAGTGATGATAGTGATGTTCAGGGACATGTAAACTTGGCTTGAGTCCAGCTACTGCTGCTCCTTGTACAGTCTGGAAGGATTTACTCAGGCCTCTCATAGCCTCAGTTTCCTTTTGTACTACATAAGACTGATACTGGTATCTATTCAATAGGATGTTTAGCATAATTAAATGACATAATTCAAATTAGGGACATTGCACACTATCATGCTAGGATAAGCATTCATTAATTGCTCATTACTATTGGTGTAATTTCTATATATATATATAATACATGTATATACAAATAATGACATTTTCACATAAAGCTTAAAATAAAGAAAAATGAATCATGACATTCTATCCAATTTGCCTATTATACAACCAAAACAATATCTAAGTAAAAATGAAAATAAGTCAAACATGTATACTCTTTATAAGTGTGTGAAAAGTTTCTTACCAAATTAGACTCAAACAAACATGTATTATTTTCATTTATTATTTCTTTTAATTTTATTTGACAGAGCTTCCATATACTTGTTCATTCTCCAAATGTCTTCAACAGCTGGCACTGGGCCAGGCTAAAGCCAGGAGCCAGGAATTCAATCCAGGTCTCCTCCATGGGAGGCAAAGACCCAATCACATGAACCCTCATCTTCTGCCTACAGGATGCACTTTAGCAGGAAGCTGGAACTGGAGGACAGACCAGGATGCAAACTCAAGCACTCTGATATGAAATGTGGTGTCCCAAGTGGCTTCTTATCTGCTGTGTCAAATGCTTACTCTTTCAAACTACATATTGCCAATCTGATATAAATACACATACAATATAAAGACATCTTAAAATTACTTGGGCACAATATCTGGCTGGCATTGAGATTATGATTTGAAGTGCAAAGAGAACTAAGATTCAAACATGAAATTCTCATCATAACCTCACTTTTGCCAATTTTCCTCCATCTGCATAGACAAATTATATTTGGTCTTCTATTATATGACTGCACACATTGGATTCTGTAATGTAGTTTTGACCAAAATTATCAGGTTTCAGAAAGGAGCTGTACATTCAGCTGATGCAATTTTAAATAGCACTTCCTGTCACTGCATATCTTTTCAGACAAAAGGACTGTGTCTGTGTGCACATGCATTTATCTCCTTTCCATTAATTTAGCCAGTGTTTCCTCTGTCGTTTTCTCATTAGAACAGTGATTGGTGAGAGTTGGAGGCCCTCCTCACTACTAAGACTCAACCTCCACAGGGAGTCAGTGTCTGGACACAATGGTGTATTGGGAATCAATGAGTGGGAAAGCTCTGGCTGATTTCTTCTTCCCTTCCTCCAGCCTCTACCCCACTAGTATTTAGGAAAGCAAGTTGCTGTGCACTGTTCTTGTGTTATGCGATGGACTTGTGTTCAAAACACCTAGTGGCGGGGCCGGTGCTGTGGCACAGTGGGTTAATGCCCTGGTCTGAAGTGCCGGAATCCCATGTGGGTGCCAGTTTGAGACCCAGCTGCTCCACTTCTGATCCAGCTCTCTGCTATGGCCTGGGAAAGCAGTAGAAGGTGAGCCAAGTCCTTGGGCCCCTGCACCAGCATAGGAGACCCAGAAGAAGCTCCTGGCTCTTGGCTTCGGATCGGTGCAGCCCTGGCCATTGCGGCCATCTGGGGAGTGAACCAGCGGATGGAAGACCTCTCTCTCTCTCTGCCTCTCAACTCTCTGTGTAACTCTGACTTTCAAATAAATAAATAAATCTTAAAAAAAAAAACCACCTAGTGGATGAAGGGAATGATCTTTGTGGTGGAACAGCACCTGTACTCTTCTCCACACTAGACACCCCAGCAGTTCATCTCTTCTGCTTCTCTCTTTTTGGTAACCGAAGACTTTGGCTATGTCAAGAATCTGGAGAATGTTCTCAGGTGTCAGTGTGAGATAGAATCACAGTCAAGGAAATTTCCCTGTGATGGGCATGAATAAATTGTAACCTTCTGAAAATTCACTTAAGTTGACTGTTGTCTCTATGAAAGATAGTTTAATTTTAAAGAACTCTCCCCTAGAACCATCAAAGCAAACAAACAACACAAAACAAAACAACCTTAAATGGAAAGGCTACAGTAAAATCTTGTGAAATCAAGTTCCATGAAGTTCACCTGTCTGTCTTGGAACCCCTCTCTCTCTCCCTCTTCCTCTAGATGTACACCGGCAATCAGCTCTGCTCTACTTTGCTGTATTTCTCTCTCTAAACATGAACTTTTCTTCAAAATCTTAGTTACACATCTTATCCCTTCAGATCCCATGGAGCTCTGAGTTGTAATGCCACTGAATCTGGCTAGAGTCTTTCATAAATGTCAAAGTTGAACCCCACCTTGTCAATCTAGGTCTCAGTTCAGATTATTTAGAGGGGATAATTAATTGGTGGTTGATCAGTAGGTGGATTTATTCTTTCTGGGTCTCTTGTCCACTTTTGGCCCAATCAGCAGTTGACAGAGTTCCTATGGAGTTTGTATCTTCAGGGTTGTTATTGGTGGCAGATGAAGCAAAAAGAGAAACTTGAATATTGCTGAAAAATTGGTTAAATATCTATTTCAATTAAATCTTTAATTAAATTGAATAATCCAAAGTTCAATCCTTCTGGATACCAGAAAATCATTCAGTATTCTCATTGCCAATATTAGTTGGCATAAGTATGTGACAAAATGGTTTTTAATTTGATCATTGGATAAAAATTTCTTGGAAATATTCATACCAATGATGGCTTATGAGGCTGCTAAAATTGAAGAAAAAATAACCCATCTTATATGTCATGCTCATAAGTAAAATAGAAAGAAAAAGTCTTCAATGTTATTAATATTTTAAGTGGTACCATGGATAACCTACAGAATGGCTATAATAAAATTGAGAAGTCTTTGGTGTCTAAATTTTTTATCCATAAGATAATATCATACTTCCTTTTTTCTACCTGCCTAATGGATCTGTAGGTGATAAAAAAAAACATTGATAATTATCAATTTCTGAAAAATTTTAAAAAGGAAACTTGAGTCTAGTTCAGGGCATAGATGTAAACCAATAAACCCAACAGAAAATAATACCACAAAGTGGTAGAGAGACAACCTCTTCTGTCTTGTGAAAATTGTTGAGAAACAAACAAACAGAAACCTGTAGCTTAGGCATGGTGACAGTGAATTGAATGAAAGATTTATTTGCAAGACATGCTATGGAGATTATTAATAGAAGTTCATGGCTGTTTTATCTTTTTGAAATATTACGGAGAATACAGATAGTCAGCAAAAGTGCTTTTATGTGATCGTTTTCCTTGAAGTTCAAAATCAAGACTGTAGATTCCCTCTTCCCGTGTTGTGTGGGATGTGCAGGAAGTGCAGATACTGGGAAGAGACAGTTCACCCAGCTGAAATAGGCCTTGAGAGGCAGACGGCTGCCTGAAGGGGTCAGGGTGTTAGCACTGCCAAAGCTGCACCCCTTGACTTTGCCCACACCTGGCCATCATATTCTGTTGCAGAAAATCAGGGAGTCAATTGGAAAAACAATGTGCAGAGAAATGATTTTTGGCTTCTTAAAAAGCTGGGATGGATACAACTTCTTTGCTAAGTTTAATATAGAAGCCCAAACTGGAATGTTGCGTAGGCCTGTGCTACTCAGATTGAATGTGCTGTCATTGCTCTAATGGGATAAAAGACTAAAAATTTAAAATGGCAGAATTGTGTCAGATTTATGAGTAATGTAAGTGCTTTTAAAAGTTTCAATGGAAAATGTTACAGATATGTTAATTTTAACTGAGGTACAAAGACAAAGAGATATGAATTTGATATTAAATCATCACATAGAAATCAATCCAGAATAATATAGTGCTTTGTGGCATGGATTGCCTGAATGTCTGCTACCTAGAAGGGGCGGAGCAACAGGAGAGCATGGAAATATGTTACACATGTGTTTGTCTTAAGGCATCACTTGCAAAAAGGCATCTAAACCAACAGTCACTATTGTTGTTGTTATTATTATTATCATTTGTTTCCTAAAGCCAAATGCTAAAGCAACATAATACATTTTTATTAAAAATAAATAGAGTGATTACTAACATTAATCAGTTACATTAAGGATATGCTAATTTATTGGATTAAGCAAATGTTCCCATAGATAAGTTGTTTGTGCTGGCAATATCCCATTATCCCATTGTTGAAGAGACCACATAATGCTTTCGAATATGTGTGATTCTTTTTTTTTTTTTTTTTTTTTGACAGGCAGATAGACAGTGAGAGAGAGAGACAGAGAGAAAGGTCTTCATTTGCCGTTGGTTCACCCTCCAATGGCCACCGCAGCCGGCGCGCTGCAGCCGGCGCACCGCGCTGATCCGATGGCAGGAGCCAAGTGCTTCTCCTGGTCTTCCATGGAATGTAGGGCCCAAGTACTTGGGCCATCCTCCACTGCACTCCCTGGCCACAGCAGAGAGCTGGCCTGGAAGAGGGGCAACCGGGACAGAATCCGGTGCCCCGACCAGGACTAGAACCCGGTGTGCCGGCGCCACAAGGTGGAGGATTAGCCTAGTGAGCCACGGCGCTGGCCTATGTGTGATTCTTAATGATTTTTCCCATGTGAAGGATTAGTTGTCCCCTGGCATGAATTTCTACCCCGTCTCATCTCCCTAACATGCACACACACACACACACACACACACACACAAATTCCTTTTATAATACTATTTCTACCACAATACTACCGCTGCCACATCTATCCCTACCTTAGTGATGAAAAATCCACTTAATATTACAGACCTAGCACTTTGTTCTATATATGTGAGCCTTAACCTATGCATAGTAATTGTAAGTGTAGCTATTTGTAATATTAAGCTCAGGAAAACTTGAAATGGACTTAAGAAATAGAACAACTATGAAGGGAATCATTCAACAGCAGATCATACATAATCAGGCAAAGGAGAAACATAAGAGGAAACAATGTGACAAGAAACCAGGTGACAGGAAAGACTTTCCAGAAAATTTAGTAATAAAATCCAACAAAATTACTTTGATGGGTTGAGCTAATGTTTGTTTAGTTGATGCTTATGTACCTGGTACTGTTCTAAGTGATTTATATGTATTACTCATTAACTTCTAAGCCCTATGAGGCAGAAACAAGTGTTACCCAATTGTACAGATAAGAACATGAAGAGGTACAGAGGTCAAGTTAGTTGTCTAAGGTCACTGGGTAGGAAGAGGCATTGAGGGATGGACTGAGTCAAATGGCTTCAAAACCCACGTTCCTAACCACTACACCATTCAGCTGGTAGATACTGTCTTTAAAAATGGGGCAGTGGATCTAGATATTCCTCACTTCTGGAAAACCATTCTGTTAGTAATTCAACAAAAACTTTTTCAGCACCTACCGTATAGAAGAGCTAGGTAGCTTGAATGGGGAAATAGTAAATGCGATGAATAGCTACCCTAAAGGAGTTAAAACAACAAAAACCACCATAATACTCAGCAGAATGTAGCATAAATGTGAAAAAGAAGGTAACTGTAAAAGGGCATTTTATTTCCAGTTAGCAGGGGGTACAGGTTACGTAAGAGAGGATGAGTGTTTGAGGGGGAGTCTCATGAAAGGAACATTTGAAAGGTAAACTGGATTGAGATATGTGGAAACTGGATGAACATAGCTAAAGGAAAGCAGCGTACTGGAAGACATCGAGATGATTGGGTCCGATACAATAAGTACTTTGTTGGCTGATACTGGTCTCATGAAGAGCAGTGGTCAATAAGTCTAGAAAATGGGCTTGATTCAGGCCATCCAGAGCCTGAATGACATTTGATGATAATTGGTTTTATTTGATTGAATTATGAAACATGAATGTGCTTCAGGAAGATGCATCCACAATTTAGAATGGTGCAGTTATTGGTACAATTACTTGGAATGTTATTGTCTTGGATGGATAAAGTTGTTCATTTGTATTTCAGCTTACTATTATAACTATCTATCTAGAATAACCTAGGAGAATTGTGTGTTGGGGAAGGGGGGTTATGATAATATGAAAATAAATATTACCTTCAACTTCAGGGAGCTCCATTAAGCCATTCTGAGTCTTATGAAGAGGTACAAAGTTCTAAAAAAGACCAAGAGAGTAAGGATGTGAATTCTGACTGGGACATAGTGAAGGCTTTTGGGGAGGCCCCTTCCTTTCTTAGTCAATAAAAATTTGATCTCAGTGATCTGACTGTACAGTTGACTTCTAGACTCAGACCATAGGACTTTTCATCACTGACGGTGGAACTGCTGCAAGTCAGTAACGATGTCCATTTTTCAGGTAGGAAGTATATTTTGTTACTCTTCTCAAGTTGTCTTTTTCAGGATAAATATTGGTTATGATTCTTGAGAAAACAAAATGGAGTCAAGAACAAAGCACACAGTCCACATCCACATCCAGTATAACTAGGCCAATTAGAAAATCCCTAACACTAAATTTCAAAATTTCTGATTATCATTTTATTCTATAAATCAAAGACATGGATAAACCTGGTAAAGTAGGAAAATCACCCAACTTGGGCGAGCCATCACAGAATATTTAGAGAACAATCTCCCCATATAAAAACACTGTATGTTCTTTGCTTTAGTGAGTTCTCATGATCCATTTAGATACCAGTGCATAAAGGTATTTATTCAAGAAATATTAGTGTGATATATCTGTAAGTGTTTATATGCAGAGTTCAGATAGAACTAGAATGGTATAAGAAATCTTCAAAAAGTGGGACAGGGATACTGGATACCACAGTCTTTCAGAGGTGGTACATAATTTGGAAAGTCACAATGAATATGAATTTATCTTGTATTTAGAAAGTGAGAAAAACAGACTTTTATTTTCACAAAACAAACAATACAGAATAAACCTTGACAAACATAGCATGCCTAGAAGGAATGGGGTTAAACAGATTATTAAGCAACAAAGGAGACTTTCCTTGAAGAAAAAAATATAATTTGTGTGGGTTAAGAGGACAGGACAAGATGTTGCTTGGCTAGGAAACATGATAAATAAACGTTCAAGGTGGAAGGTTTAGGTTCACCCAGCCTGACAGGAAAACAGTGCTTTCCACTGTTTCATTAAGATGGCAGTTAGGTTACTGCAGTGTGAGATGTCTTAAAGCATAGACTGAATAAGGTATTGTGGAACCATTAAGGTTCTTAAAGAGGAGAAGGAAATTTAAAATTTTGCTTATATTTTATTTTTTTTTTATTTATTTATTTTTGACAGGCAGAGTGGACAGTGAGAGAGAGAGAAAGGTCTTCCTTTGCCGTTGATTCATCCTCCAATGGCCGCCACACCACACTGATCCGAAGGCAGGAGCCAGGTACTTATCCTGGTCTCCCATGGGATGCAGGTCCCAAGCACTTGGGCCATCCTCCACTGCACTCCCGGGCCACAGCAGAGAGCTGGCCTGGAAGAGGGGCAACCAGGACAGAATCCGGTGCCCCGACCGGGACTAGAACCCGGTGTGCCGGCGCTGCAAGGCGGAGGATTAGCCTGTTGAGCCGCGGTGCCGGCCATATATTTTATTTCTCTATCGGTTTGTCCTCTCAAATTAATAAAAATTAAAAATTAGAATTGTATTTCTGGAATATTAAATGGATGTATTTAGAAAGCTTTAGAGAGAGAAACACCAGTTCAAATGCTGAACCATTAGTCATAGTAGAGCTACATTCCAGCATGTTGGCAGCTGGAATGAAGATGGTACAAATATGAGAGTCACTTCAAAGTAAAAATCTTAGTGATTGACTATGGAAGTACAGGGAAGAAAGCACTCAAGAATGACCAAAGCATAACTTTAGACTTTCTACCTCTGTGTTCAGGAGAAATGTATGACTATTAGAAAACCTGGGATGCTGGGCTGGAGGCTCTGTAAAGAGGGGAGAATGTATAGTTTAGTTTTGGATCTGTGAAGTTGCAGTTGATAAATAACTATCCATATCTAAAGCTTAGGGCCATGGAGCAAGGGAATGTTCAAGGTTAGAGGAGCAGGTTTGAAAGTCAGTGATAAGGCCACTACCACTAAACATGAGATAACCTGTGCTCTTCAAAGAGGGTGATGGAGGAGCTGGTCTGAAGACCAGAGCTTCAGAGCACACATAGATTGGGGAGCAGTTAACGTGAGGAGCTGTGATCAGAGAAGTGAAAGGACAAGCATGATGAGATACTTTCTCAAAAACTGTAGTAATTTGATAGAATTACATATTTTCTGATTGCTCAAGATCCAGAACATTCCAAAACGCAATCAATAGTTCAGTTACTGCTCCCTCATGGCTCCTTCCATGGCAGTCTACCTGATCGCTTAATCCTGGTTTGCTGGACATCCACCTCAGTCATGGCCCCTTCCCTTTTTAAAGTTGCAGCTTGTGCCTGTCCCCATCCTCTGTGTCTCTGCACCATGACAAAGCCCATGTGGTCTAGATGCAGATGTTGAAGTCCACTGCAAGTTCCGTGAACTGTATTTTCTTTTATGTCTTCTACCCGCATCTTCCCTTTCTTCCTCTTTTTTTCTTTCCTTTATATTTATATCTCTCAGTACATTCACCTTTTATCTTTCAACTTGCTGAGCTTGCTGACTTGATGCCAGTCTTCTTCCTTAACCTCAACTCTCTTCTGTCGGGCAGGAGAGAGATACATTGAGTTTCACTGTATGTACTCAAAAAAATGTACACAATACCAGAAATCAGGAAATCCTCTGTACTCCCTCCTCACCACTTGATGCTTTCATATGGGCTTTGTTCTCTCTTGTAAAAAATTTCTAGAAGAGAAAACACTTTGCTCTCAGTTCCTTTCTATCTAGATGAAATCTGTTACATGCTGTCATTGAGCCATATTCTTCCCCTTGAAAACACCTGCTACAGGTGTAATTTAGTTTTATTAATATGATTTTCTGAATTATGAAGTTTCTTCCATTTGCTCCTGCATCACTTTGGAAAAAGGAATATGACTGTATTGGTTCATATTATACCCTCCACATGTAGCACAGTGACTGCTCCCGAATAGGCTATTAGTAAATATTTATCTGCATCCCCTAAAAAAAAAACTTGGAGAATTTGGGGATTGATTCAGTGGGGTTGGAGCTGTTGCCATGTCTTACCTTCACTCTACTTCCCACAGGATCTAGTAGCACACAAGCAAGTTGAGGCACAAAAGGGCCCCAGGATCTAATATGAGCTTCTCTACAAATTAAAAATTCAAACTTGGGTAGATGACTGGCCTGGAGGATAAGATGCCAGCATGCCATATTGGAATTCCTGGGTCCAAATCCCAGCTCTGCTCCTGAATCCAATTTTCTAATAATGCAGACCCTAGTAGGTAGCAGGTGATGGATCAAGTGACTGGGTCCCTTCCGCAGATGTGTTGGACCTGGAATGAGTCCCCAACTCCCATCTCTGCATTGCTCATCCCCAGCTGTGGTGGATGTTTGGGGAGTGACCCAGTGGCAAGGAGTTCTCTCGCTGTCCACCCACTATGTGTGTGTGATATGTATGCTGTGTGTGTGCACCTCTCAAATAAATAAATAATTCACACCAAGTCCCAATAATAAAATTGCACTATACCAGCTTAATAAAATAAAGCCAACAGTTTAGCAAAGACATCTTGTAGAGTCAAAGAATTATTTGTACCAGCATCCACTGTTCTGTTGACTGATGTGTGTGTGGTAAGAACTGTAGCCGTGGATGAATGTCATATTCATACGAGAGTGTAGTTGCTCAAAACACTATGAATACACATTAGTTAGGCAATCTTTAATGTTCTAAGTTCTCTTTTATTGTGGACTTAGATTATTTCACATTTTTTCAATTGTCATAAAAGCTATATAAAATTGTTACTTTGTGTCATTACATTGATATATGGGGAAATATTAGCTAAAAAATTGGTTTAGAAAACCTTAGTTATATAAAATGAAGAAAAGGAAGCAAAAACACACCTTCAATAGCTATGCAGATGGAAACCCACAAGAAGGAAAGAAATAATTTTCCTGGTATCAAGATCTACTTAGAGCTCATGGAATATGATTAGGAAAAGGGACATTAAACTAAGAATCCTGAAAAATTCTCTTATTGAAAATGTTCAAGCTGTGACATAAGCTTCAGGGAAATTGATAACCATGCTTTTCCTGGACAAGGTGTTAGAAAGCACATTGCAAGAAATATCCCGCTTAGCTGAATTTTATGAGCTAGCCAGATAATTTAGAACATAAAATTTTTATTTCAAAGTCTTTCCTATATTGTGATATGCTTGTCATCACTTGGTACTGCCATTGAAATTTCTACCAGCATCTGCTTGTGACTGTGTCGCTAGCTACCACATACGCTGGTGACAATTAAAACACTGTAAATTTATTCCCAAAAGAAATGGGCTTCCATAATCAAAAGATTAATAATATTATAATAACGCATATTTTAAATGCCTCAGAGACAAAGGCTGTTTGCCATATAACCCTGGGCTCAGTTTTATAATGAGGGAATAATGTACAAACAGGAGATATATATATATATATATATATATATATATATATATATATCTTGATTATGTGTGCTTACCAACATTGGAAACAAATACAACTTCAAAAAAAGTGTAACCAAAAAGACAACGGGCAGGAGACATGGGTCCCTTGACTCAGGAGACAATTGAATCTGGACCCTTCTCTGTGGTTCAGGAATTGCGTTTCATTGGGAAATTCATCAATCCTTTGGCATCTATTTTCTCTTCTGTAAAAGGCATTAATATCGGGCTCCCCAATGTCATTAAATATATCTAAACACACTTTGGAGACTCTGATGGACTGTACTTATGCAAGAGACAATTAAGTACATGATCTGAAAGCTTTTCTATTTAGCTCTATAATGTGTGTGGATTTTTTTTTTTTTTGCACTTACATTTGAATATGGATGTGTCTGCTGCTCTGGGAATTCAAAACACTTCTAACCATATAATGAAGCCACACTGTGAACACTTAATTAATTTAGAGTAGGTGCTAATTCTTAATAAGAACTTTAAAACATGGTTTATTGTGAACAAATCATAATTCAGAGAATCCACCCACATATAAGTGAGATTTGCCTGTAGCTTAGTAAGATCTACTTTAAACAGGATCTGAACAAAACATCAAGAAACTTCTCATTTCCAGGTTTCTATAGTGAGTGACCTCTGAATGTAAAATAATAGGTCAAAATTAGCAAGATATCTTTTGCCACCAAGAGACAAGTTAACAAGTTACTTCATGAAATCATTTTGAAAAACAGTCATTCATCTGCTCATTCATTATTTCAATTGTTGATTCTATCAGTTTGTTCAGTAGATGGTAAATGGTAAATGGTTATATAGCAGGCTGTGGCAACACAGGCTGGCTGTGCTTAACCAGTATGCGCCAGTGCAGATGAACTGGATATGTATGTGACTCGTGTCTTAATTGGTCAATGTCTGTATATTATTTCTTGAAGTGCAAGAGTAAAAGACAAGGTCCTGGCTCCAGGGAATGTCCCATCTTATTGAATACAATATGGTCAGTCTTTTTTTTTTTTAATTTACTTAAATTTTATTTGAAGGCAGAATTACAAAGAGAGAGGAAGAAACAGATATCTTCCATCCACTGGTTCACTCCACAAATGATTGCAATGACCAGGGTTGGGCCAGGCCAAAGCCAGAAGCCAAGAGCTTCTTCCAGGGCTCCTACATGAGCTTAGGGGCCCAAGCACTTGGGCCATCGTCTCCCAGGCACGTTGGCAGGGAGTTGGATCAGAAGTGGAGCAGCCAAGTCTTGAACTGGCACACCAGAGAAAGGTCCCTTGGGGAAGTTGAAAAATGCTTCAAAATAAAGTTCCCAGTGAAGTGAATAGACAATGACAGTGTCCCAGGCAGCCAAAACACTGAGCAGAGAGCGTATTCCAGGAAGAGACAAAATTTATTGTCAAAGAGAGAAGTATGAGCAAATATGGAGTGTTCTAAGAACAAGCAATTTGTTACTGATGAATAAGAAGGTTGATAGAAGATAGTGCAGGAGATAATACTGAAGCATCAGGTATAAACTAGATGTATGATGAAGATAAAGGGGAACTAATGACATGTCAAATACAGTGTGATAGGGCCAATGCCATGGCTCACTAGGCTAATCCTCTGCCAGCGGCGCCGGCACCCCAGGGTTCTAGTCCCGGTTGGGGCACCGGATTCTGCCCCGGTTGCTCCTCTTCCAGTCCAGCTCTCTGCTATGGCCCGGGAAGGCAGTGGAGGATGGCCCAGGTCCTTGGGCCCTGCACCTGCATGGGAGACCAGGAGAAAGCACCTGGCTCCTGGCTTCAGATTAGCGCAGCAGCCATGTTGGGGTTGAACCAATGGAAGGAAGACCTTTCTGTCTCTCTCACTGTCTAGCTCTGCCTGTCAAAAAAAAAAAAAATACATTGTGATAAACACTATGCAAGGATGCAGTGTGAGCGGCAAGATGCACACCCTGCCCTCAGGGAGTTTTCTGAAGCTTTGGAGAATAACAAAATATTCATGTGCAGCCTAGTAAAGAAAACTGCAAGTAAGATAATCAAGTGTTGGGTTCTGAAAGTGCTATTTGGTAGGCTGGAGATGAGCTGAAAGTTTTCCAAGAAAATCCCTAATCTCCACTACACCAAAAAATCAGCAATGTAATTTGAATTCCTTAACTTCTAAAAGTGTTCCTACAAAGACCATGTGAGCACAATTATCCAAAAATATTAAAATGTAATAATCACTATGGTAAATTTTAAAGAAATCTTTCACGCCTAGAATCATCCAATCTGTTATTCTAAGCCTCCAAAAAATTACTTGATCTCTACTTGGTCTTGTGTGGACTCAGTGTAAACTGACGTTGCTAACGGCGATTTCTACAGAGCTCAGTAAAATAGTGCCAGAGACACAGGAGAGAAACAGTACTGGGGCAGGAAAGAACTGTGAATGAATCCTCTTTGCAGTTTTGGATTTTCTTCAGAGATGGCCATGGTCTTTCCTCTTTACAAAATATAATTCAAAAACAGGATCCTATATCTACAGATGATCTGGGGGAATAGCCCAGCTGTGCTTTTCATATATGCACCTAACTTATTTCAAGGGTGTTTCTGTTTTATTTTTACAGCTGCAAAGTGTTAGCAATCCAAAAAGAGCTGCCAAGAGTACAATCAGATGAATTAGCTTAGGGCTGGTTTTCCTGGTATATTCAGAGCTGTTCTAAATAAGTTCCCTGTGTGGTTACTGAATACCCTGAGTGAACAGAGCTGTTTCCCAAACAGAGTCGGAATGGTTATTTCCCCATTTGCAGCTGCTTATTTGATTTTTAAAAAGACCCTTTGAAACATTTTCATATTCCTTTTAAAAAACTGATATATATGCATACATACAGAGTGAGGTTGCTGTTATAACAAGAAAAATGAAGACATTGACAGTCAGTGGAATCCTTATGAAGACCAATCACTGAACTGAGCTGCAGGTGCCCCTACGTTTATGGATGTGTTATAATAATCAGCCAATAATAATGTCCTGCATTCTTATGTTCTATTTTCTCTGACTTCCGCTATAATATTCAAGAAATGTTTTTCTCCAAGGCAAAATATTCCAATGGCCTGAAAAGAATATTTCTGATGAGGAATAGATTAACTAAAACCCAAGACTGTGGTATTCTGAAATATGTAATCTTCAGAGAACTTGCATGCCTTTCTAAACTTGGCAACAAGTCACCACCCTCAGTATCGCCTCTATGCTATGGCTGCCACTCCCTTTCAATAGCCTATTGAAATGTGTATTTATGTTGATTCTACATGTGCAGTTCTGGAGTCTAGCCCTGTGACACTGCCTGTTTTGCCTGGTGATTTACAGTAGGTTGGCCAGCTCATGGGCCACCTGCCAGTAAGATACCAATGAACAAATGACCTATTCTGGCTTATGATCGAAGTTTTGGCATTCCTACGTTTCCCTTTTATTCATTCCAGACACTTGGAATACTATTTTGCCTAAAACAGTGCTATTTTTCCTCGAGATGTTTGCTTTTAGTCAATAATATCTCTTGCTAGTTATAGCTAATACTACACAGAGTAGATTACTAGAATTTTGCAAAAATACTAATGTGACATTAGGAGAAAATGTGCCCAGGAAAACAGATGTTCTCTACAATGACTCTGCATGTCTGTTCAGATTAGCAATGGGGCTTAAAACAGCAGATTCAGCTCAGGTGTCTTCTCCGACCTTGATGAGTCAGGTGCCCTATTGGATTATCCCACAGTGCCCTGTAGTTTTACCTTGTGGTTAGTTACCTGTTCAGACAGCAGTTGTGTTTGCCAGACTGTGGACATCTCAAGGTGGGGCAGTACATTTGGATCTCCTCAGTCTTGTGCCACTGCATCACCAATGCTTTAAGAGTGTCAACACCGTATAGATGCTGCGTAAAAATGATTTTTGAATGAATTAATGGCTTCATGAGTAAAAGACACAGAGTGCTATAGAGGAATTCTGGACTAGGAGATAAAGGGCCTAAAGTTTAGTCTGAACATACTGTATCACCATGAGATATTTATTGAGACAAATCTGTTTTTTTCCTCTAAGGGATTTGGACAAGGTGATCTGCAGTGTTTCCTTGCAACTCGGATTCTGGTGTTGTTGGAGGGTTATTTTAGTCCTGAGACTCTTTGACAAGAGGGTGTTAACCTATCAAAGTTGAATCTGGTCACTCTCATGGTGCTAAACTTGGGGAATGGTAAGAGGAAGACTTTCTTCCAAACAGATAACGATGAAGCAAAAAGATGGATATGAGTGATCAGAAAAATAATCTGCCATGGAAAGAAGTGAACTTCCTGAGTGAACCGTGGTTTAGTTATTGGATTTCCCCTGCAAAATCTGAAAGTCTCTGCCGTTCATCAGAAGCTTCCCTACTTAATATAGTAGATAAAGAAGTTTAGTTTTGAATATTGCAGTAAACAAAAGAATGTAGACTTCAAGGTTAAACTTTTTAAATTACTTTTTTCCAAGATTTATTCTTTTATTTATTTAAGAGACAGAGTTGCGGGAGGTGGGGGAGACAGAGAGTGAGAGCAATATTCTATCCACTGGTATACTCCCTAAATGGCCACAACCACCAGGGCTGGGGCAGGCTGAAGCCAGGAGCCAGGTGCTTCTTCTGGGTCTCCCACATAGGTACAGGGGCTCAAGGACTTGAGCCATCTTCCGTTGCTTTCCCAGGCACATTAGCAGGAAACTGGATTGGAAGTGGAACATCCAGGTCTTGAACTGACATCCATATGGAATGTCAGCATTTGCAGGAGGCAGCTTAACCCACTATACCACAATGCTGGCCCCAGAATGTCCAATATGAGGAGTAGACTTTTGACGTAGTTAAGACCACACTTGGGATACACCTATCCCATACCATTGTCCCCGGATTCAAGTTCTGGCTCCATTCTCCATTCCAGCTTCCTGCTAATATGTACCCCAGCGGGCAACAGGTGATGACCAAAGTAGTTCTGTCCCTGTCATTAATGTGGAAGACCTGGATTGAGCTCCAGTCTGCCACATTAATGACAGAGACAAAACTACTTTGGTCATGACCTGTTGCCCCCTGGGGCCTGTTCCAGCCCTGGATGTTACAGGCATTTGGAGAGTGAACCCACAGATGGGAGATAATGTCTGTATGTCTGTCTCTCTCTCTCTCTCCCTTTTAAATAGTTTTTTTTTTTTTTTAAAAAAAACTTGCCATGTGATGACCTAGAAAATAAAGCCATGCAACCCAGAGAACTTCCCCCACCCTCCATCTACATCCCTTTGCTTTTAAGGCACATGACCAGTATCTTGTGGCTATTGTAGAGAAACCCATTGTGGTAGGGCATGTGCATATGGTGTGTATCTCACTGGCCATGATTGATCACACTGGACCAATCATTCGCATGCAGATTTCCCTTGAGATCAATCATATGTATCTCCCAGTTAGATGATCAGGGACATCTGTGGCCTGAGGACACAGTTGTCTCTCTAGTGCAAAGCTAATTGGTATCCAGCTTGTGACCTTGGCCCCAATCACAGCATGTTCCAACCCAGTTCTGTCTCATACTTGTGCATCAAGAGCCAGACATTCTAACTGACAGAAATAGTCTGTTCTTGGCTTACCCTGCTCTGAGAAAGTCAATAGTGGGATCACTGGTTACAAAAATACACACACACAAATGCCTGTGACTTTATGTGAACTTGGGAAATGATACTATTTTTACATTAAATCAAATTATACATATGTAAATACTTGCTGGAAAGATTAGTTCTGGTGGATCCTGGTGTGTGTGACTGGGGATTCTAGTCAATCTTAAAAATCAGGGAACAGATGATGAAAAATACACTTCCCCAACAAAAACCTATTGGTTTATAAAATGTCATACCACATAAGCCCCTGTTGTTCTTCCAGAAACTATAACAACACCGTCACCACTAACTGCAGGAAATTTGGGGGGGGGGGCATTGTCACTTAGCTTTCTATATCCCGAAGCTCGCAGAAGACCTTCATAGATACCAAGATATCCCACTTTCCATTTTAGTGAGTTCTGTGAAATATCTTGAATAGGATTTTGCTTTTGTTTTTTGTTTGAAACATTGAATATTTCAGCCCAGCTCCCAATTCTGTGCTGTATTGGTTTTTGACTATTTTTTTAAACTTTCAATGTTTGGTAAGTCCCAATAAAATGAAAGAAACTATGTTCATCCATCTTTGTTCTTCTTTAATAGAGATTTGTTTCAGTGATGTTGTGATCTGCACTTGAAAATAGCAGGCTCATGGAATCTTAGTTTGAAAGCTCAAAAATGTTCACACACCATAAAGGAAATCCGAGAAAATCAGCCACGTTGGCCTAAGGCCTCTAAAATGCTTATAAAAATGTATGTCTAGAACATTATTAACATCCCTCTCTATCTACAAGGAAATAGTCAAAATGAAGCCAGGTTTCAGCTCGCTGGAGCTCCCACGCCATGTTCTCCACTTTCTCACCTACATATGTTCAGGGATTTCCCATCTCAGAAGTCAAAACTCATATTCTCCCCAAATATGTAACTGCTGACACATTTTCCTCCTTGATTCCATTTCATCCCTGCGCCTTTTTATTTGCCACAAGTTCTTTGAGCAAAATGATGTGCTTAAGATAAGACAGTATGCTCTGCCTACCACAGTTGATGGGAACTCATGGAGAAATGAAGAGCTTTTCAAACTTTCCTAATTTAGCAGCTGGGAATCCCCAGTGATGGGTTAAGTGGTAAGAAGATCAAATGGTGGGAAACACAGACGTGGGTCCGCTTAGTTTCTGAAGCCAAGAACACTTGCAAAGCAGGCTTTAGTAGGCAGCGTGGAGAGGCAGCTGTTGCTCAGCTGAGGGGACTGCTGGTTGCTACATGTTTTTTATTATCTTGAAATCCTCACACCTGCCAGAAGCACCTCCCTTTGGAACAAGTTCAGCTCTTTCTTGGCCCTCTCCCTTCTGGAAGCAAACACTGAAATAGGGAAGTATACAAAGTGTTAGCAAGGGAATTTGCACATGTTCAAAAATATGGAAAGAGCCATTGCCCCTTTCAATGTAGCTTTCACAGAACTCTCCTGAGTCATTCTGGTTGCCATTTTGGACATTCTTCAAAGCAGCATGAATGCTCCCAGGACAACGCATTGTGCTCCAAAGAAGCAGTTGACAGAGCGATAGAATCCCCTTCGGTATACCATGAGAAGCGAGTGATTCAATGTATGAAATGTTAGCTTTATATGCCAATCAGTATGCACACACATATGCAAATATGTGTATATATACTTCTGTTAAAAGTA